>NC_142943.1:539897-644897 GCF_046866305.1 Octopus bimaculoides
TACGTATATATATACATTCATGTATATATATATATATATATATGTATATATATACATTCATGTATATATATATATGTATATATATACATTCATGTATATATATATATATATATGTATATATATACATTCATGTATATATATATATATATATATATATGTATATATATATACATTCATGTATATATATATATATATATATATGTATATATATACATTCATGTATATATATATATATACATATATATACATTCATGTATATATATATATATATATGTATATATATACATTCATGTATATATATATATATATGTATATATATACATTCATGTATATATATATATCTACACATTCATGTATATATATATATATATATACACATTCATGTATATATATATATATATACACATTCATGTATATATATATATATATATACATTTATGTATATATATATACATTTATGTACATATATATACACACACACATATATATATATATATATATAGAGAGAGAGAGAGAGATAGATAGTTTCATTTAATTATTTTACTTTCTGATGACATTGCGAAAATTTTGATAAGTTACACATCATCAGCAAATTCTTCCTATAAATGGCTCCATGTGATGTTGTTTTCCAAAAACTACAAAGCATCATGTAAAACCAGAATAATGTAAATATTTCTTACAATTTCTTTATATAATTATACCTTTTTTTTTGTACTTCATCTGTTGTATGTTTTAATTTAGCTTTCAGTGTTAGTTGCAAACAAAAAAACAAAACAAAAAAAAATCTTGAATTTTGTTACAGTTGAATTCTAAAAGTATGCAAATGTCACAACACACATTTAAAGAAATTTATTTAAGTAGGAACTAATAACTCTAAGAAAACAAAACTGAAGAAAAGAAATATTTTAAATGATTGAAACACAAAATGTCTTTTGAAATAATAAAGTATGTCTGAAATTGATTTGCTTCTTTCTATGCTCACATCCCGTAGCGTTCTCACTTTGTATTTCTCAGTAAGGCGATAATGAAACTAATATTTTATATTAAATTTTCTGAATTTTCCTGACACGTGACCAACCCAATAACCGTTCTTTTCTACCCAAAGAAATCTGTTTGCTTTCAAATTACTCGGGAGCTGAGGGAACACTTTAACAATAATCCCTCATAAAATGTTTTTACCAATTTCTTGTCTATTTCCAATGCCCTCTCAGGTGTAGCTCTGTGATTCTGAGACACCTCTAGTGACACGTTTGGAGAAATGGAAGAATATTGATATTTCCATCAAATTTTCTGTGCTGTGTGCCTTTTCTAGAGCTCCGTTATATATACTGAGCGTTCAAATCTGTTGACAGTTTTGAATTCCTGGATTCGTGTGGCTGGTGGTAACAATGTTGTTTATATCTCATGGATTCAATATAAATTTATGAATGTGAATCGTGCTTCTGTTGTTGTTCAGGTTTAATCTAAATGGTATGTGTTGCATGTCGGTGAAAGTTAGCTCAAAAGTCAGAATTTCTTGACAGTCGGTTCAGTAGCATGCAGTTAAGTAGAAAAATTACACTGATGCGTGTGGATAATGAACCTGATTAAATTTTAAACCATTAAGGTCTGTATAAATAAATGGAACTGCAGACGAAACTTATCTGTCACACATATGAGCAAATTCAATCACCCTACATTACTAAAACTCATAATTCTAATGAATATGGAGAGATTATTCGGTGGTACGTAGGTGAAGTAGTTAGGTCTTCCCTGTCTTCTGTCGTTACATTTTCTTACACTTAGAACTCTACTTTTTGCTTTAAACGGGGAGTAAAAAAAAATCCTTGAAAATTGCTGTGAATTATACAAACGTAAACATATATACATTCATGCATACACACACACACACACACACACACACACACATTCGTGTGAATATGCACTATTACATAGGCGCCCTTATGTACTTAAACCTATTCGCATATATGCATATATATGCAAACACACCCATAGATATATGCATACACACATACATATATATGTACACATATACACACGTACACTTGTGTGTCTATATATATATGTCAGGTCATCCTATAAGTTCTGTCTGAATTTTGAACAAAGAAAACAAGTGATCAAATGTTATATTTAATTGAAATTTAATCATCAGTATACTTTCCCTGATTATCTATGACTTCCTTCCATCTATTTACAAGCTTTCTAGTCCCATCAATGTAAAACTCTTTTGGTTTCAAATCGAAGAACTCTGAAATGAGTAGTCGTTGGGTAGTTCTATACTATCACACGACACTATTTTGCATTTTTGTATTATAAGCATTTTTGTCCCAAGTTCGATTCCTATGTCCTTACTAAATATCTGCACTGTTTTAACTCGGTCCTTTATTTCACGTTCGGTCTTCCCCAAAGTCTAATTCATCCATATAGAACGGATGATTTCATTCTCCTCCACTCTTTAATGTGTGTCCCATTACCATCATCATTATTGTTGTTATTCTTCTTCTTCTTATAATTATTATTGTTAAGGCGGTGAGCTGGCATTATTTTTAGCGACATTTCGTCCGACTTTACGTTCTCCTGCCGAAGTCGACGTTGCCTTTCATCCTTTCATGGTCGAGCAATAAGAACCTGTGGAGCCCAGGGGTCGATCTAATCGAATCATTCCTTATACCAAATTACTGGCCTTGTGCCAAATTTTGAAGTCATTACCATCTTCATCATCATCATCATTACAACAATCAGGTGGCAGAATCGTTAGCACACTGGACAAAAATGTATAACAACATTTCTTTCAGCTTAACGTTCTGAGTTCAAATTGTACCGAAGTGGACGTTGCCTTTCTTGCTTTCGGGATCGAGAAAATAGTAGTCGTGTTCTGTGGTCGAAGTAATCGGCTACATCCCATCCAACAAATTTCAGGCCTTGTGCCTATATTATAAAAGCGGTTAACAGAAATTTTAAAGGGTTGCACAAAATACTTGGGGGTCATATATTCCAGCCCTTTAATCCCTGATTTCAAATATCACTGAAATCAACTTTGCTTTCATATTTGAGGTGTCGATAAAAGGAGTCTCCTATTAAATAGTAGGGTAGAATGATTTCTAGTGACAGAGACCCTCTCATTTCATGTCTTGTGCCAATGCTAGAAATAGCTTTGCAGTCGTTTAACAAAGAATATCGGTATAAGTAAGTCTATATTCGGATCACAAATGATCCATTCCACTTTATTACTTTATTCGAGTGAGTATCTAATCTTGAAGAGAGGATTTCGAGCTTATGTTTCTTGTGCTAAATAAGTAATTACGTTTCCGAAACAAAATTAGTGACAATATCTCTCGGAGACATAATCAGAATGAAAAAAATAACGTAGCATTCATTAATATCTTATTTATCTCAGGTTATGTAGGGTGTGGTCTATGCTCCTTGCATCAAATATGCTAACAAAATCTCAGTCATTGTTGAGCACGTAGATGGCGTCTCTGATTTACTTTATGTCTAAAGACTGCCTGATGCCGCTCCGACGCTCGGCTTCGTATCTTTACATCGTCCACAAATAGCCTCCCACCTGATATGTTGAAACTCTGTCTCTCCTCGTGTTAACTTCCATTCCTTTTCGCACATAAGTTTCTTAGAATGTATCTTATTTCTTTCCATCTCAGTAACAAATCTAAAGTACAAATGCGATGCTTCAATACATCAGCATCTGATAAGTAAAGTGAAACCTTATTAACTTCGCAACAAATATGACCTCATTAATTCATTAGCTGGAAAGAAATTGATTTATACGAAGAAGTGATTAAATCTCCATAGAAGAGTGCACTATCAATAAGTAGGCTTATTCTAAATCTTCTAGAGTTCATTAAAGCTTTACAATTTAATTTCTATTTCCTGCCATAGAAGGGGGAGAAATTTCGATTCAGATGATACTGTGTAACGTTGAAGAAGCACATTTACTTACACACACACACACACACACACACACACACACACAAAGAAAATTTAGGTGACTTATGTACGTAAATTGAAATTATTTACCTTGCTCGTTATTAAGGCAATAAGCGATCAGTTTATATTACTGTAATACTGAATAGTAAGTACTGTGTATAGCATTGTATGTTAATGTGTGCTACATTAGGTTTTCGTAATTGAAGGGAGAACGAAAAGGAAAAAGAGTCGACTAATATACGGCTGATGATATTGATGATCAATGCTGCTACTACTACTACTACTACTGGGAAATAGCAGGCAGTGACTTTCATAGCTTCCGATCTTACCTAATTACAAATGCAAACATTTAAATGTTATTTAGTCTTATTGTAAAAGATAGGCGATGCCACAGCCATGTTTGTCAGCTGCTTGACCTTAACCAGTTGAGCATGTCCTGTTAGTGGCAGGTGTTTTGTGCATCAAACAAAAGTAGCGGGGAAGCATCATATTCATGTGTTGAAGGGGTTTCTTTGTTTTCCTTTTAATAATTCGCACCTAGAAACATGGGTTTTTTGTTTCTTCATCCTTTAACAACCCTTATTCATGCAACTTTTTTCAGTGGGATGGGCAACCTATCTTGAAGAACATTCTAACTGGGCCCCACCTTCAAGGTTATGCACTGATTATGACATAAGGTGACCATATTAGAAAGAGGAAAGATGATCAGAAACTTGTAGGCGCTTATTGAAATCATATAGATATCTAAGGTTACCGTTAGAAACCCGCTACACAAAGATTCTATCAGAAATAAGAAGAATTCTTCGCGAATTCGAATTATAAAATTGTGATTAGATTATGATAAATGCCGTCTGTGATGTTTTGAAAGATATCCTGTAATAATTGTTAATAGTGAAGATGAAAGAATATAAGAAAATACCAAAACAACACCAGAAAAACGTAAAAGTAAACGATGAAAAGTAAAGAGTAAAATGTAATGATCAAGAAGGAGGGAAGTTACGGCAGTTTTGCTGAAAGTTCTAAGTGATGGTCATTAGAAGACAGCCAGTGATGTTGGCAGAGCATATTTTTTTTTATTATTGTTGTTGTTAGTGTTGCTGTTGCTGGTATCGTCGTCATCGTCGCCTTCCTCCTACTCATCATCATTATCATCATCTTCTTCATTTTACTATTATTATTATTGCTAATATAATAGAACTAAAGTGATATTTCAGAAGAAGAATATTAGAAGGGGGCTAACCACCACGTGATTGGTGAAGTTAATGTGTGGTTATGCGTAAGAGAGGGAAAGTGAGAGATAGAGAAAGGCGGGAGAGGGAGAGAGAGAGAAAGCAAAAGAGAGACTTGTTCGTAGAGATAGTGATAGAATTTATGAAAGATGGAATTCACGAAAGTAGAAAGTGAAACTACGATTATGTGTTTTTTTTCCTCGTCCATCGCATCGCCATAAAAATAATCTCTGGAGAAGTGAAAAAACCCCAAAATAATATAAACTACGTATGAAAAAAAAAAAGAAAAATAGTGAAAGAAAGACGCACAAAAAATAAAAAAAAATAGAAGGAATGAAGCAAAATGAGAATTCTGAAAAGAATTCATTGATACGGATAGATTTGGCAAGAGAAATACTGAGAATTGAAATGAAAAGAATCACAGAGTATATTACACACACACACATACAATACGTAACATAATACACGGGCATACGTGGCCTCTGTCACATGGACGCTTGAACGAAGCACAGAAATACACATACAACACCTACACTAATATGACATAGGCACAAACAGATGGACACACACGCACACACTCGTCCACTTCAACACATATAATACACATATCTATATCTACCTATATATATATATATATATATATACACACCCACACAAAAACATACACACAAACACACACACACATATATATATATATATATACACACACACCCACACAAAAACATACACACACACACACACACACATATATATGCATACAAACACATATATATGTAGTATTTTTATCTATCTATTTGTATGCATATATATATATATATATATATATATATATATATACATACACATCTATTTATGTATGCAAAGGGATGTACACGCATGCGCTTACATACAAGTACGCAAATATGCCTATATAGACATGCACAAATACAAACACACACTGAATTCTCAACACAATGTTAGTATTCGATATAAACGATGCTAGTTTAGAAACTGACAATAGTAAGGTACGAAAGCAGCTCTTCACATTAATTATGCGGCCATCATCATCGTCATCATCATCATCAGCATATTATCAACACCACGTTCATCATCATCATTGAAATCATCCTCAACACTACCTCCACCACCAACACAACCACCACTGCCACTACCATTGATATTTTTGTATGAAGTTTTTTTTTCAATCAGCAATATGCATAAGAATCTAATATTTTCACATTTCTCAGTCACATGTGGCATTCTGTGATTATTATTTCTCGCCCTTCCTCTGTCTTTCTTTCTCTCTCTCTCTTTCCCCTATCTCACTATACCCCCCTCTTTTTAATGCATTATCCCTTTTTATTAAAAACATGTTAGACATTTCTTTACCGCTTTTCTCAGACTAAGCCCTTTTCAGGGTTTCCTTGACGACAGATTTGTAGCGTTAACCGTTCATGCGTTACCTTACTCTGCAGTTTGTCACTTTAACTGCATTACTGTAGTTTTCGTTAAACTGCAATTGTGGTTCAGTGGTTGAAGGAATTTGAAACTTCGGCATCTAGAAAGTTACCAATTGTTCTCTGCTTCATGTAATCGGTGGCATTTATGCTCCCAGCGTGAAGTGCCGGAAAATACTGCTGAGCATTTTGTCTCAATAATGATGATGATGATGATGATGATGATGATGATAACGTTTCACCATGGGTGAAACTGTATGGCATATTATCAGTCACTGTACGCCACTATCCCAGAAAGAACCTAAGAGATGTCATGACAATATAGCAAGGATTGTCCCCATTGGACACTTTGCAACAAGTATAGACCTGAGAGAGCAAAAAAGTGACTCGAACATAAACCCGAAAGCGTCATCGAAAATGATAATGCAAAGATCCTATGGTATTTTATGATTCAGTGTGACAATGAGATAGAAAATAGGGAACTAGAAAGAGTCTTCATTCAGAAAGAAAACAAACTATACTGGATCATAGATATAGCATGTCCAGCTGACAATGTACGCGATAAGGAAGAAAGAAAAGTCGATAGATATGAGCCCTGGGAACAGTGAGCAAAAACCTAGAAAAGTACATGGAACAAATAGGGGCTGCAATAAGTCTGGAGCATTTGCAGAAAACAGCACTGCTTGGAACCACTCGAATACTCTGAATGGCGCTCGAAAAATAAGAGGTGTTACCTTAGTTCGCTGGTAGTGAACACCAGGCACCATAGTACAACTCCAGCATTACAAGCTGTGCAAAGACAATAAATAATTATTACTATCAGTCTGAGGTCCTTGTTGTGACTTGACAAATGACTTAAGACTCCGGTGCATTTTTACCTACACTGTGTTACGAAGGAATAAGAAGTAGAGTTAGCTAGCTTAGATATAAACTCCTATGTGGATGTCATAAATTGCACCATCTCTCTCACTTTGCTTATTTTGGCTATGAGAGCCAAACAATCTCCGTGTTAGTGACTGTGAGCTTTCTTTAAATATTATATAAAAGATCTCTCCTTTTGTAAAAGGTTTTCTACAGTACAGGATAGGGCTTGTTTCTCAACCACGAAAAAGTCTCGTATGTCTCAAACAGCATCAAAATAGATCGTGGAATATTCCAGGATGATTCACACTCCCCTCTTCTCTTCTGTCTGTCCCTCAATCGGAAAATAGTGATAATATTTATAATAATAACAACTACAACATTTGCAATAACAACAATAATAAGAAGAATGAAAAGAAAATTTCTATTTTTATTCGACAATTCTATGGTACTAATATTGATTACTCTTTAGTAGTAGTAGTAGTAGTAGTAGTAGTAGTAGTAGTAGTAGTAGTAGTAGTAGTAGTAGTAGTAGTAGTCGTCGTCGTCGTCTGTATATATTTCAGGTCAGAGATAACAAGACGAACCTAAAACATCTGTAGCTTTGTCAATCCTGTTCTCAACCAATTCGTAATGTAGATCATTCATTAGACTGAAAACTGCCTAATCTAACGCCTTCTCATCTCTTGTTATATTTTAATATATTATCAGGATACAATTTCTGACGGAATAACCATTATTGTTTTCGAACAATATTGAAAATTAATCAATACGTCTGCTATATTTTGTGCTGTAGACCCATTGGCACTGTTCATTCTCAAAAGGATTTATTTTCCAAACTATCTTTCAGCACATACTTCACTGATTTGTTTGTTTCCAAAGCGTAACGTCTCTAAGAGATCGATAGGTATGTTAGAAGTAGCAGTGAAATCTCTCTCAAATCACTCTATTTTCTTAGGTAAGAAGGGCACCCTGTAAACGTGTAGCCCAGCATAAAACGCTAAATACGTCTGCTTCTCATTTTATCCTGTTTGTACAATCATCAAACACTGGGAGTGAAACGAAAACAATACCGACCTCAACAAGATATAATACATTTTCTAAGTGAAAAATAATACATTTATCCACTCTCAAGAGACTGCATTGTGACCCTTTGTGACTAGGATCAATGTCCCAAATCCGACATTTGTGACTAAAATCCTCTGCATTAGTAGACTAATTAATTATATAGTTTCCCCACACAGAATTATATTATAGCATGTCTAAATTCTCAGATTTAATGAGTTTAAGAATATTTATAAATAGAGCTGGTGGCAATAGTTTTAGTGTTTAGATGAAAGTTTGGAGATATTTGGCACTGATACTATAGAGCCAATATTTCTGAGATAATCTTTGCCTTCAAGAAAGCAACGTGTACTATATATACAAAGTAGAACTGTTGAATACATGTATAATACAACGGATTAAAAGTTAATCTGTTCTCTTGAATTAACTCAGTGTAGTATAAAGGTTGCATGAGGTCAAAATGTATTCAATGATAACAAAAATCCGATACACTTTCTATGTAATATATTGCCAAAATGTTCTTACTACTCTTCCCAAATTTATTTCGTTTTATTGTATTCTCCCTAAAATAAATATTTTTCCTCGTTTAGACATTTCACTCGACATAGAAATGTGTAGTTAAGGTATTGAAGTAACAGATTTTCTTATTTGTGCCTAAATCTCGCAGAACGAGTTTAATTTGTTCCATGACCGAGCTCAATTTTCCCCATTAAAATTAATTAAAATATAATTAATCCGTTCCAGCGTCCAAAAACCACCCAAAAATAATTTTCTACGGATTTTAAAACAAAAAAGGCCTTAAAACCTGAGTCACCAAGCCATTCTTCACCGATTGAGTGAAACTTATCTTCGGACTAGCAGTGAAAACGTACCTTCTGGAGAATTATCTTCCTCTCAAGGCTCTTCTCCTCCTCGACAAGGGTCCTGCTCGAATTCCATTTCTTACTCTCGTGTATCTCTTTCTCCCACCCATACCCCTCTTCCCTCTCTCTCACTCTTTCTCTTCCTCTCTTTCTCCCCCATACCCACCTTCCCCCTCTCTCAATCCACCTTCCCTCTCTTATACCCACCCTCTCTCCTCCTCTCCCCTCCCATACCCATCTTCCCTCTCTCTCACTCTCTTTCTCATCCTCTCTTTCTCTTCCTCTTCCTCCCCCCATACCCACCTTCCCCCTCTCTCAATCTACCTTCCCCCTCTCTCAATCTACCTTCCCCCTCTCTCAATCCACCTTCCCTCTCTTATACCCACCCTCTCTCCTCTCCCCTCCCATACCCATCTTCCCCCTCTCTTACATCCACCTTCCCCTTCCCCTTCTCCCTCCTCGTCAACACCCCCTCATAAGCTCATCCCACCACACCCCAACACACTCCTACTCTACCTTCCCACTCCACCCCGTCCAATTCCTTACACCCACCACCCACCCCTACCCACATACCCCACCCTACCCACAGACCCCTAACCCACACTCCACCCATGCCTTCCCCACCTCCCAACACCCTCACATCACACCACACCTATACCCTCGCATCACACCACACACACCACACCAATACCCTCGCATCACACCACGCACACACTACAACTGACCAACTACTTTCTCCCTTTCTCCCTTCCCCATTTTCACACTACATACGTCAAGATCACCAGCATTCTACCTCCCACACAGCCCCTCGTTCCCGATCACCGTTTGTTATCCCCCCCTTTCTTAGCTCTCCTGAAATAAGAATTTCTAACTTCCGGTCAGCCATTGTTATGATCGGCCATTATTATGATCGGCCATTATTATGATCGGCCATTATTATGATTGACCGTTGACTGAACACTATTCAATTTTTTTTCTCCGTGTTTTTCTCCTTGTCTCCGTATTCTTTCTGTTGAAGAGCGTAGCTCGAAACGTCAAAGACTTTCCGTATTCCCGAGCGTCATACTAATATATACTTTTGTTATTTACACCACCTGTCCTCGTCTGTTATTATTTGTATATTCTCCCATACATATATATATATATATATATATATATATATATATATATATATATATATATATGTATGTATGTATATATTGCACACACACGGAGGTAAACAGACAGGTAGTCAGACAAAAACATAAGTAGACATATGGAGAGAGAGAGAAAGAGAGAGAGAGAGAGAGAGAAAGAGAGAGTGAGAGAGAAAGAGAGGGGAATGTATATAAGTGAGTGTATATATTTTTTTAAATGGTTTTATATTTTGCCTGAACAAAATTGAAAACCTATTCTTGAAGATCTCGTGCCATCACAGACATGGTCGACTGTTCTTGTCAACAATTGACAAGTAATCAAGGATAATGACTCAAATAATGTAAACAATTGTTCCGAAATAAGAACGGTTTTCCCTGATGCCTGAGTGGAAAATGTGTTATGTTACCAGTGAGTAGGAATATGATGACAGTTTGAAATATTCAAACTGTCCACATTTAGAAAAGCTGCTGTCTATTTTATTGAGATAATAATAACATCCAACCAAACCTAAGGAAACGGAGTACTATTTGGAACTAATTAGCAATAAATAATTATTGTCCTAAAGCTACTATTAATAGATACATAAGGTAATTCCTACATTATAATCACGTTGTTTCGTCCTCTAAGACTAAGTTTTGACTTTTGTATAAATATTTATGATACGCCAGCTGTCCATCAAACAGCATCTGAAGGTAGCAGTGTGCAGAAAAGTATTTGGGGGTAACTGTGTGCACGCATGGCTATGCAGTTAAGAAGTCATTGTTGCAGCATCTGCCTCGCTTTCAAGCTGATCTTAATATCAGTTCACCCTCGCACAGATACCTGTCGACTAATGCAGAGTGAGTGGAATTTTGCAGAAAATAAATTGAAGGTCAGATTGTATATGTTCTAAGACATTAGACAGAAACTTCCACATGCTATAACCCGACAACCTCCCAGCGGGTGTCTTCAGCGAAGATGAAATTAAATTTCATAGTATTTCCAGTAATAATGTCAAATATTTACTCCCAATCACACAAAAAATTTATATAGAATTGGAACCTACTGTAATTTTGCCTCCATAAGCTTGACATATTTCAACATAAAAATAGTTGCTTCGGACATGACATTCCTAAATAAAATATTGAGTGGCATATAAAACTACTGCAGTTAAGGGTTATAAAATCTTGAGCGATTATATCGGATTTCCTCAGTAGGAGGATTAACAGAAATCTGTCTGTCCGTCTATCTATCTATCCATCCATCCATCTATCTATATAACTATGTATCCAAGCATACGTATATTGAAAGTACGGTTGTCAGATTGAGTCTAGAGTCTCCATACACTATAAAATACAAGATCTACGACACGAGTAATACTGTAACACTATAAACACTCTGGGTGTTGTGTTGCTATACATTGTACGTATATATATCAACAATATATATATATATATATATATATACACATACATATATACACGCACACATATACGCACACAAATATATATATATCTATATACACATACGTGTATATATGCATATACACACTTACACATACGCACAGTGATACATACACCGATGTGTGTTTAAAATAAAGGTAACTAAAATATGACTGAATGATATTTAGACTTATACAAGCGTGACATTAAAAAAAAAACTCACAAATATATAATCATAAGAAACAAACAAAAGCAACAAAACCAATTTGTTTCATATTTTATCGAAACAATAGGCATAAAATGAATCAAAAATAACCCTAGCTTCATTCACAAACACACTCATATGCACACACACACACACACACACACCGACTCATACGTACAGGTCCAGAGAAGGAAGCGTACACGCATGCACACATACAAATGCATCACTTAAACAGACGTAAGCTATCACATTCACAAACACAGACATATTTGCATACACACAGTTACACAAGTGCATACAGACAGTAATGCAGGCGCATACACATAGTTACACAGGACATACACTCTTACACGCACACACTTGTACATAAGCGCACTAATATATTTACGCTAATCCTTTTACAGACGCAGATACATGTATCCTTACACATATAGACACATACTAAAATATTCACAAGCTTACGTATATCAACACATGCTCAGCAACACACGCTAACTTACACACATACGTGAAAGCAAATATATAATTACAAACACACAAATACACACAAACGAACACAAAACCACATACATACATATAGAGCCAATCAGAGAAATGTCACATGACCAACTTACTCCAACAATTATATAAACAGAGAAACCAAAATATAGCAAAATTTGTTTCTCCTTTTCACTGTGAAGTGATTCAAAATTAAATGATAAAATAAAATATCCCTGAACATACAAAAACTATATAAGCACAACAACGCCGATAATAATAATAATAATAATAGCAGCAGCAATAATGGTAGGTATATGCTGAGCGATAAGTAATAAAGTAATAATGTATAACAAACAGTTAGAGTCTAAATGTCAATGCATTGAATTTTTACTTAGAAATTAATTACTTTTCTTGACAATAAGTTAAAGTAAGTTGCCTACAGGGAAACTGTTATTGAAATTACGAAATACACACACACACACACACACACACACACACACACACACACGCATATAGTCAGATAAACAAATACATAAAGAAATATGTGTGTATACATGTATGTTTGTATGTGTGGTATGCATGTGTTCATGCACACAAACACACAAATGCTCAAATACATACGTATTATATATAGACAGACACAGATATATGCATATATAGAATATTCTCAGTATGGATCTGGGAAGACCGTGGTTCAAATACGACTAAATACAGAATTTAGTAGTAAAAGGTATTTTGCTGTTGATTTTACCTATGTATGTATATATATATATATATATATATACATACCCACCCACAAAGACAAGGCGTTTGTATTACATATTCCCTATATCTTTATGTGAACGAGATTCAGTTAAATATTTTCGATAGTTTTTCCTCGAGATCATTTGCTTTCCGTTCTTGTGTGCCCAGCCTAAAACAACAAAAAAAAAAAACACAAAAGAAAATTCCTCCCTGGTTATTCCATATCATATAAACAAACCAGACTTAATTCCAGGTCTTTTATTCGGCATGTACACGTGAGTACAGTTAAATAGATTCTCTAAAATTGTAAGGAAATCATAAAGGCTACACGGAATCATAAGCATATAAGGAAATTATAAATATGTTATTGTCCTGGAAATCAACTGGGCCATGCTGCAATCTGATGAGTTACAGACAGGAGAATGTAGTGAACCATAGTCTGCCGGTAACATTAGCAAACTGTGAAGGAGAGCTGCTAAGCCAGTTGTTATACTACTTTCAAAACTCTCTGTTCTCGGGAAAATGGCGAATGTGCCAAATGAGTAGCAAGTCATTGCTGTGCCATCATTAAGATTCTTTTTCTTCTATTTTTCCACCGGGCTCTTGAAGCTCTGTTAGAATTTACAGAGTTTAAAGTAGATTTACTTCGCGAGAATACAAGCAAAGGCAATATTAGGAATACATATTCTCAGTTTTAACCAAATATGCAGATTATAGAATTTTCTCTTCACTACTCAATGTATTGACCCTAAATCTGGTCCCTTTTTATCCATACCACATCGAAGTTTTCTAGTTTAGATGTTACGAGATTTGTCTTTTTCGTTTCATTTCTCTTTGTAATTGAATTCAATTTTGATTCACGGACAGCTGAAAGTTTTCTGTTGAGAGCAGGTCTACTAGTTACATTAGGACACTGTTATACTGAACATCAGTACTACCACCCCCTCTGTAGCAATATTACTTTAATTACTGTCTTGCTTGATGTTTCGGATTTACCATTACGACTTATAGTAAAACGTTTTTTGTAAAAACGTAACAATGATAATGTGCATTAGTTTCACTGATTCGCAATTTTTACACAGACACGACGGGATATTAGTGTTATTGTACAACCTGCTGACTATTCACTCAACAATTCAATGTTATATCAGTGTTAAATGGTGCCATTGTACAGGAATAATCTAAAGCAAATAGAATCAGCATGCATTTCAAAACAATAATTCTTTTCCTTCCGTCTTCTGTACAATAGAAAACAAATAGAATTGTAACTAACAATACTGAGGCAGACATGAATTTATTTTGAAACTTGACGCAAACGACTCAAAGTGTTCTTAAGAAAACAAATAGACTTTGTCAGTCACTTCTCATTTTCATTTTGAATAGAATCCTGAATAAACTGGTGTCCAATTAGTCAGAAATTTCGCTCTATATCCGCTGATAACATGACCAATCTAGAAGTAAAAAGAAAAGAAAATATGATAAAGAAATCAGGGAGAGGCAATCCCCTAAACAATTGAAGTTTGTCAGTGTGAAATGAACAAATAATTAGGAAAAGCAGCGAAATGTTAGGATTGGATGACATCATTTTAGTTGCACCTCATCGATTAACGTCACTCAACATGTAAGATGTGTGCAAGAACAAGAACATTGGTACATTATCTCTCGCGATTAGAAAATTTAGACTAACGACAAAAGATGTAATTAAGGTTAAGGCTGAATGGTAAGAATGATAACGCTGAAAGCTACCAGATAGTGACTTATTAGCAAAGAAGACTGCGTCGAATTAGCAGCCCTCTCTTACTCGCATTACTTCTAGCAAAAACCGATATTATCCATTCCACTGTAACTTTAATGTTTGTTTGTTTTTTTTCTGAGGAGCAACGTTAAGTAACGGTAAGGAAAATAGTAATTTAATTACAGTCGGAATATGCTTGGGGAACGTTCGAACCGGAGAACAAGCTGCTGAATGCGTTTTGTGACGGAAAATATATCAGCTTGCAGCGCTACAGACCCAAACCGTTAGATGCAAGTATTTCAGAGTAGTTATCACCTCCTCTTCAGACACCGGGCAAATGGCGCTACGAGGTGATTGAAGAGACTAATTCTCTCATACTTTTCCAGTTGACAAAACACAGTGAGTAGCTTGTTCACCGGTTTCAATATACGCCAAGCATATTCGTATTGATAATAAAATTACTATTTTAATGTTGTCATTTCGTAGAGTAGCAAGGTAAAAAGTCGCTGTACAGGTGAATACTCGAAGAACATTTATTGGCTATAGTTTTTCCAGCTTTTCTAAAGATTTACTTTGAAAACATATTCCATTCACTATCAATCACAAATTTAATCTCAGAGTAACATTTTTTGAAAGCAAACTAGAGGCATTCATTTCTAAATTAGAGTAAATTTACTATATTTTGTACCAGTTCTCTTCTTACCCTCTCGTAACTATTGAGTCATGCATTTGCTTGGTTTTTCAACTTCCACTCCTCCCTATACCTGCTTCTGTATATTTACATCATTTTTTCCATGGCGATTCATCAACTTCATTGCATACAAGTATCAAATGCAATCAGAAAGAAAGAATATCAACACATGCTTGTGTCTGGCTGTCTAACCATCCATCCAATCTGTTAATTCTACCTGCATATACACACGCACACACATACACACATAAATGCATACATACGTACATACATATACAGACACATTTATGTATGTATGCATATTTCTATGTATGCATATTTCTATGTATGCATGTATACAGGGAATGAAAGACAAATTGATAGATAGATGTATAGATAGCTATATATATATATATATATATATATATATATATATATATATAGCTATATATATATATATATATATATATATATATATATAGCTATATATATATATATATATATATATATATATATATATATATATATAGCTATATATATATATATATATATATATATATATATATATGCATATATATATATATGCATACGTAGGTATGTATATACATATGTGTGTGTATATGTATATAATGATTACATACATACATAGACTGGTATCTTTGGATGTATATGCTTTCTGTTTATTTTCCATGTAAAAGGTTTTTTGCGTGCCGCATAATTATTGGATTTGTTGCCAATTTAAATAAAATATTGGGGAGAAAGTGATTCTGTCAATAGTCATTAATTTTATTTTCTAGAGTAAAATCCCGAGCACCATTTGAATAACAGAAGGTAATACATGTATGCATACCTCTTTTTTGCTTACATACAGAGAAACACGGGAACGTGTGTGTGTGTGTGTGTGTGTGTGTGTGTGTGTGTGTGTTTACATAAAGACACGCATGCACACACTCATATTTGCCTGTCTAATTTCACAGATATAACATTCACACCCGCACACGAGCACAAAATATGCTTCGCTGAAGTTTTTTAAGCTGGTAAATCTGAAATGAATAAATTCTCAGTTACACATAAACACGATATTTCAACCAATCTCTCTATATTTGTCAGTATCAAGTATACAAACATTAATATGAGTGGCTGTGTGGTGAAACGTTTGCTTCCCAACCACATGGTTCCGCCTTCACTCTCACTGCGTGGCATATTGCGCAAGTGTTTTCTGCTATAGCCTCTGGCCGACCAAAGCTTTTTGAGTGGATTTCGTAGAGACGGATACTGAAAGAAGCCCGTCGTGTGTATGTGTGTGTGTATATATATGCGTGCGTGCGTGCGTGCGTGCGTGCGTGCGTGCGTGTGGCCGTAACTGAGCGAATCGGCAAAAATGACCGATAGAATAAATATTAGGCATACAAAGATAAGTGCTGGAGTCGATTTGTTCGATGAAAATCAGTGCTCCAGTATGGCTGTAGTCAAATGACTGAAACAAGTAAAAAGAAAAAAAGAATATATACATATGCATGTGTTTGTTTATATATACATAATTTTGGGATGGAATTTATCAATATTTTGCATCGCTACGCGGGTTTCCACAAATTACATGTCTCTTAAGATCACAGTCCGCATTCTTGGGATATTTACAGTATAATCTGTAGTATCAGTGGGCATCGGGTTAATGATCTTCATGGATTCATTTCTTCAGTCGATATGATATTAATGGATGTTATATCCGTTAATGTTACACTGTAATCATTGCAGTAATACGGACTGTGATCTTAAGAGACCACTTAATCTATGGAAACGCGCATAGCGATGCATAAAATATTTATAAATTCTATCCAAGTATTATTGTTATTATTATATTTATCCTACATTATATTGGTACAGCTCGATGCAATACTTTCCTTAAGATGTGCGCTGTCCCCAGTCGGGCTGCTTTTTGCAAGACATCAATCTTGCATAAAATACTCAGTTGCCTTAAGTTTTGAAGTTTCAGTGGGATTGAGCCCAACGCTCACTTTTACATTACCCACTTTCCATACAGTCTTGCCCTTTCCACTTTCAATTCGGAGTACTTGGCAATATTTTCAACCTCTTTACTCACAACATTCATGTCATTTGGTATGGTTATAGCAATGATCTGACAGTATTTGCCTCTCTTATTCAATAAGACAATATCCGGCCGACGGTGTTCGATTACATGATCCGTCTGAAAAATTATAGTCCCAGATTATCATTACTTTTCCATCCTCCTGCATAACGTTACTTGGTACATGCTCATACCAGTTCTCTGTTACTTCATATTGGTATTTACGGTGGAAAATGAAGACGCCGTATTCACCAGCGAACGTTTTACACACCATTCCAGGACTACCTACCAAATTATTACAATTGTGAGAACGATAACACAGCCTTTCCAGGGCCTCCTCACATTCTATTGTTACCCCCTACTGAGAGTGTTTCAATGCTATTTGCAGGGCTTTCTATCCAGTTGCAAATCGATTGGTTGGGCGTAAACTTACATCAATCTTTGCCTCAATAATCATAATTGAGTAGAATCATTAAGAGTACTTCAAAGCAATTCAGCCCCGAGCAACGCCGGGCACTTCTGCTTGTATCAGATAAATTAAAAGACTGGCTTATTAGCAATTATAACCTAAAGGCTAAAATAATAGAAGTCATAAAAATTCAAGAATGTACTGCCTTGTATCGCTTATGCTAAAATAGGAGTTGAATTAACTCCAAAGCAACTTAAATACTATACTCAATGACTTGAAAATCAGCACGTGTTTTGAGTGGGTTTTCTTATAAGATTGACAAAAGAAATTGAGTTTAACCGTTGGCGTTAAAAGCCGCTGATGAGAATTAAGGTGGTATATACCAAAATTCGAAATCGCGATACGGCTATATACGTTAAGGACTTACCTCCCTTCGCTAGTCATTAAGTATAGTGCTTTAGTAGCTTTGGAGTTAATTCATTTTATTATAAGCGGTGTTAGTCAGCACCCTCCGTCACTTCTGTGTCTGCTATTAATTTTGCCTTATATGTGTGTGTGTGTATATATATATATATATATATATATATATATATATATAATGTATACAGAGACAGACAGATTCCTGTACAGGGACTAATATGCATTCAGTAAAATTTCAGTAATTATTCGTTGAGAAAAATATCTCAGCATTCACTGAAGAATATTCCTTTCATATGGACCTGAAGTCTCCAATGAATCGCTCTCATTGTATAACATACCAATACATTTGTAACAGCCTAAAACAAATCTTTACAACAATTTAACCCACGCATCACAGTCACTTGACAATTTCTAGAAACTGATTTCAATTATAACTTATTAAGCTTCATCTTGTTTTCATTAATATCCTGCTCAGTCTCCAGATTGCAGGCTTCATAAAGTTTATTGGTTATCCACATTGGCAAACAATCCCTCTCATTTTCTTTTCATTTTCTCTTACCCCTTTCTCCTTCAGTTCAATATAGATCTTGTGTGTATATCTGTAAGCGTTAATGTTTATTTACCAAATTGATGTGAATGTGCATATGTGACGGTTTTCTGTATATTCCTATTTCCTTATATAGATGGTTCCTATGCATAGTTGCATGCAAACGTTTATGTGAGCTAAACTGCATATGAGGACACACCTTTAACTGTCAATCAGTGCATGTGCATATATTTATAAGAACGTGTGGTTTTAGAAGTGTGGGTGGGAGTGCAGGTATTTGCCTTTACGGCTGTGTATGAGTATATAGTCATCACTTATCTTTGTATGCAGTGATGTGAACTTCCGTATGTGCATGAGAAAATGTATGCTGCATGCATTTGTATGTGTGTCTTTATGAGATTCTGCGTGCTAGTATCGGGAATATAAGTGTGTGTGTGTATAGATAGATAAATACACACACGTATATACGTCCACTCACAAGTATAAATGTCTGTGTCTGATTGTGTTTGCGGGAATATGTGCGACTGTGTCTGCTTCTGACTTAGTCATTTAGCTATCACTTTCAATGTTACCAGACAAAATTGTTCCAACTTGTCATCTGTGATTTGTATTCTTGACAATGCCATTTCCTCTTCTTTAGAATTTATGAAATTATACAACATTCTCTTGAACTTTAACAATTTTTCACTATTCATATGGCTGGACAATAGAAAAAGCAATGAGAGAGAACATAACCCACAGAAGAAAACAGATATTCGGGGAATAAGAGAAAGTTTGTGTCTGTTATTATTCAAATATTTGATCTTGAATAATTCTGCAGCCCGAACTTTATCAAGTAGCGAAACGAAATAAAAAGCAATGCAGTCAAAGTGAAACCAAATCAAAGAAAAAGAAAGAAACAGCAAATTTTTATGACTTATGAAACTGCTGAGATAGAGTTATGTTTATAGCCCTCATTTATAATGTTGAAGCTATAAATATCTACAATTGTAGATTTTAATGGTATATACCATATATCACTGCTGTTATTAGTATGCATCGCAACATATTTCATTTCTCGATGGTATAACTTGTTACTGTTTGCTGTCTTGATGATGTAAATGGATATAATTTTGATGACATGATGGTATACATTTCTACGTATTTGTCTTGTTAATGAAAGCTACCACTTTCCATTCTTAAAATGACATGTCGTCTTCATGCTACATGTCTCTACAACTGTCTTTGCTTTGCCTACAATTTTCTTAGCCATTTTTTTTAGACTGTCTAAAGGATAACAGAAAAAAAACACAATTTATCTGTATTTATATAGTTTTGTAGGGATTACGAAGAACTAGGTAATTTTTCTATTTTTAAGATTTAGTGTGTGTGTGCGTGCGTGTGTGTGCGTGTGCGTGCGTGTGTGATTTCTATCTGAATCATGGCTACAAAGAGGCTCCCTCACTGACGATACGTATCATTTCATCTAATGTTTACTTCTTGCTATTTTATCTATTTGATATCATACAATTCTTTCGCTGTTGCTTTCTTACAATATATCACTGGTAAAATTCAGAATCTGTGCTTGCCTTCTTCATGATTTATAACCCTTTCCCATGCCAGCAGGGCGTAGAATGTCTTACAAATTTGCGCAATAACACATTGTTGTCACAGTATATACCCATCTTATATTCTTCCACTGAAAGACCCGGAAGGAAAAAGTAAGTATCTTCTGTTAACCAAGTAAACTACGGACCTCATATTTATGGGCAGTCTCCATTGGTATAGAAGATTGCTAGGAAAACTGAGAGAAACTGTTCTATCAATATATTGCAATTGTTCTTATATTTGGCGTCACTGCAGCAGGATGAGAAATCTGAAATAAAATCACGATAGGAAGCAAGTTTATTGGTGTTAAATATTTTTTTTGCCATAGGATAATACGCATCTGACACTTCAGATTAACAATTCAGACAGTTCTCTGCCGCTGTTCATGTGGACCAAGTGTCTGCATTTGTATGTACAGGCCTGACGACGTGTATTTTGAGAAAATATTAACCGCTGTCTCTCCATAGCTATCTGCCCGCTCCACGCCACGGATGCTGTCTAAATGACACACAAGGGTAGAGGTGTTGCAGCTTGGAATCAATATCATCGCAGTCGCTGAACCTGCCGTTGGAACGCAAAGAACTTGACCAAATGCCACAGAACATTAAGCTCCGGCTAAGATATCCCTGCCAGGTCAACCTGCTACATTGGTTCATATAACATCGACAATGTGGCAATCAAGTTAACCTACCAACTCGCCGCTATGATTAAGTAGAGCCTAGGTGTCCCTAGACAGGTGAGAAATAACAGTCAAATATCATTAAAATTACGGCCTTCTACTTCACAATAAAAATGGATAATTAGATACACAAAAAAAATGGTGTAGTCAGTTATGGATAAAAATTTAATCATCGTTTCGTTTTTTCTTCAATTGACTTGAGTCTAAAGAGAACCATTTCAATCAACAAGAAAAACACTGAAAACACCTAGGAATAAACAAAGTGCCTTCATATCGACATTTGATATACTAGAAATAACAGCACAATATGCTCAAAATTTACATCATTTTGTAATGGACCAGGGCACTACTTTCAAATAACACACACACAAGTAAGTACTGCTGTCCATTCAATCATTTAAAGGTTTTCAAAGCGTGGCTCCAGCATGGCCTCAATCTAATGACTGAAGCATGTAACAGAACACCGAATGCTATTATACATCGCTGGTCACAATGCTCTTGCTTTGAATGATGCCTCCTCCCCGCCCGCTGGGTAGGCGAGTAGGCCAGTATTATCCGTTTTAGGGTTTCAGCAGGTTGGTCTGGAGCTACGTGAAATGAAGTGTTTTCCGCAAGAATGCAACACGCCTCCCGCTCTGGGAATTAAACCAACGATCTAACCACAAAGCTACATGACTTTCCACTTAGACACACACACACACACACACACACACACACACACACACACACACACACACACAAATATATATATATATATATATATATTAGTGGGAAAGGACATCAAAACGCAGGCAGGAATCTCAAGTCATTTATAATAATTTAATTAGGGTAAGGTTAATTTGAAGTCTTCTGAGATATCTGAAATGTTAGGCTAGCATGTCTGTACACTGGGTATTCTATCATCAGAGACGAAAGCTTGGAAAGCTTTTTCAATTGACCTTCTGGGATTGCAATTGATGGTTACTGAATTTGCTGAATAAATTCAAGTGTTCTGATGATTTCGAAGCGTTTAGAATGCTTTTGATGCTTTTGATACTGGTGATACGTTTCCAGCTTTAGTCTCTAACTCCTTCAAACTTTGTAGACGAAAGATCTGGCAACTTTTAAGACTCGAGCTATTTCTAAATCACCACGCTCAGCCTTTATAAATAACCATAATAATAGCATGCTTCTTCATTTCTTGAGTAATCTGAGGGTCTGCCATTATTATTTTCTGTAAACCGATTCCATCATCGGATAGTATCAGCCTCTCTCTTCAGGGAAGAATTTTGCAATAGAGGTGTTGACAGAAAGGAGCTTAAAGATGGAATGATTCCGTGCAGAATTAAGTGAATTAGAATGAGTAGTGGGAGGAGAAAGTAAACTTCAAGGTGAGGGGTTATTAATGAGGCTAGTAGCAGAGGTAGAAGGTGGGAGGAAGAGCGAAGGGTGGTTTAGGTACTATGTGAATGTTAACCATTGTATTATTTTGGATGAAGTCTATAGATTTAAAAGATGTGATATTGAAAATGGGAATGGCTATCATTTGAGGGAAATAAGTTGACTGGTTCAGTGGTTGACGGAAATTAGTAAGTTATGTAGAGAGGAATGAGAGATGAAGGGGTGATAGAGTGGGGGTGAGAAGTTGGTCAAAATAGTTGTTACAAGGATAAAGGAATTGGGCTGCTGTTGGAGAGGGTACACACACACACACATACGTACATACGTACATATCCAATATTAAGGATTAGAATGAATCAAGTATTTGGATAAACAGCAGCACAAGTTGAATAAATCTGATTGGCATCGAAGTAGATCCAGTGAAATAAACAGGGTATGTATACAGAGTGTTTAACCCTTGTGTGTGTTTTAATAGCTTATGGGATCATCGGAACGTGTACGTTGTATTGATCGTACAGTATCTGATACACTCTAGCATCTCTCCCTGGTCGGGATTCTAGTGAGGTGTATTATTAACAAATGAATAACAAACGAGGGTTAAGTGTCACTTTATTACAGCTGCTTCCAACGGAATCTATTAATAGATTAAATGAGTACATTACATCAAAATTAAAAATTCTTTTTTCTGATCATACATAATATTCCAAACAATATAAGGCAGAGCGTAAAGACGGAGGAAATGCCGCTAAGTATTTTCCCAGTCATATTAACGGTTCAGCCAGCTCGCCGACTTAAGTTGTCTGTTAATATTAAGAGCAAGCCGCGTAACGAGCTGACAGAATCGTGTACTACGATCTACGTGTGTACTTTTATGCACCAAGCACCTACATGAGAGGATCTCTGAAGGCTAATAATTCAGTATTCGGTGTTCTAACAAGACATCCACGTTAAATGGGATATAAAGATTATCTTATATATATATATATATATATATATGATGATTGAATATCACATTTCTCATCTAATAATATTAATATCTTCAAAATGTAAAAGCTAATTCTGATCGATTCTGTAAATTTGTTGTTGGTCACACAATTGTGATGAGGGGTATACCTATTTAAAACAAGTTATAACCAAGATATATTAACTCTGATAGTTGTTAGTTTTTCGAATTTATTGAGTAGATATAACTTCCACCCTCTACTATTTAAAAACTAACATTCTTCCTTACCCAGATCCCTATATAGAAAAATGTATAGCGTTATTAAACAAAGTATTTAGATATTAAATCTGATGTGTTCAATTTATGCACACCTTTCATCGATTCTTATGAATTTATTGAGGGTCATTAGATATAATTGTGGCACTTTTTTTCTCCTAATTTTCTTTTATTTGTTGTGGTGTTTTAATGCTTTACAAATTTCGAGCAGCAACTTCGTTTATTTTCTAGATAACATTAAATAATATTTATTTTCTCCTTCTTTACCTTTTTATTCTTCTTGTCTACTTCATCCTCTTTTTCGTCTTGTCTTACCACCACCACTTCGTCGGCTTCTTGTTCTACTCTATCTTCTATTTCTTCTTCTTTCACTACCTTATCTACTCCGTCTCCTTTTTCTTTTCCTTCAACTTTTTCTTCTTTGTTACATTTATGTATTCATATATTTTATTCTGTATTTTTGTACATTTCGCAGACATTTCATTGAAAATTTAACTTTTTTTCAAATAACTGCTATTCAGATTGATTTCTTAGTTTATTTACCAAGAAGAAGTCTTATTGATTCAGCACTTTAGTCAAAGTAATATAATTTCTTCGTTTCATTATCTTTTCTTTCTGTTTTTGTTTTCAATATTCAGTTGAGAATCTTTAAGTTATTGCAATTCAATACAGATTCTTGTTCTTACATGTGTGTGATTAAATTGTGTTTTTGTTGCTTTTTTTTTATTAACTGTTCAAAATATTTATCAATCTTATTTTACAATTTAATAATTTGAATTTTTACTTAATTACTTTCTCTAATTCATAGTCAGAACTAATTTCTAAATAATTGTAAATTCTTCAATGTTTTAGTGTTAAATGAAACTTTTGCAAAATCATCATTTAAATTTCTTCACTAATTTTGTTGAGACGAAGTAGAAGAGTCTGACAGTAGATTGTCACCTGTGTATGACAGATTTTAGACTGCCAGCAGTTCAAATGATCCTTATTATTATTACCATTACGGAATGTCGTTCAGCGCTCCAATTTCGTCTGTCGGACCGACGAAACGGACTATAAGAGATCACCGAAATGATACCCAAATTGGCCTCATTCTACGCTTTGAAATTTCTAAAAATAAAAAAAAGACATATTGGCTCAAGTAATCCTATGTTCATTTGCTGTACAAAAGGGATTGTCACCAACAGAATAACTTCGATCAAATTTCCGTTAAATAACTTCTGGACTGGTATTAAATCAATGTATCTGATCGAGAACAGATTATTCTCTCGGTTAACTTTTATCAGATATGCAACAGAAAATAAAATATTCCCATCAGACTTTTGACTATGTACGATGCCAAATTTCGTTAAGATGGTGGGGTGAAGTGATGAAGTTCAATGGTGGTATTTAAAATAAACATGGAGTCCCTACTGTGGTAATTCATAAATTATTGCTCAATATAATTTGGTGTGTTTGTGTCTCAAATGGAATCATGTATATATCTCTTTAATTCCAGAAGAGTGCTTCACATGGGGATTGTCACGACATCGGAGTTTAGGGCTTCTGTAGTTGTCCAAGAGTATTTATGTTGAGATTTCAATGTTCCAAACTAATGAATAAGTTGCAACGGTGGAATTGTTACAGAGATGACTTGCAATTATCAGATTTACTATCAACATGCACCGCTTCACTCATAAATAATGTATACAAGCTAATACATTGAGAAATACAGTTAAGAATACACCCACAAATGTTATACATTCATTGTCAGTATATCACTCACACACAGTATACACCCGTGTTGGTAAAGGGATAGTCGTGCGACATCTATGTCCCTTTTAGTGCTCCCGCCATCTTTTTTTAAAACCCTTTTAATTATTATATAACTAAAACCACTAACAATACGAACATCACGTACACGGCTACCATTACTCCAGTTACCAGCCACCACCACCACCGCTGCCACCACCACCACCAAGAACAACAACAACGTCGCAACTTCTACCACCCCAAACACACGCACTTACACTACCATCACCGGCAAGACTGAATCTCAATACAATTTTGGCGTTTGCCCGATAATTGCAATTCATTCCAGCCCACTTGTCATGGCACAGCATATCTAGGTTTTAGGTGTACTGTGTCGTACTGCTCAAAAGTAAAAAATAAAGGAATAACAAGTGAAAATAAAAGTATTTTATAAAGCAGATTCACCTCGAAAAGTATCGAATGCTTAACGTAACACATGCATGCACACAGAAGCATACACATATGTATAAGTATGCGTGTGTATGTATGTGCTTGAATTTGTGTGTACATAATTCCTTCAGGTACCAAAAGAAGAAGGCCAAATATTTCATTTAAAAAAATAATAAGGAGCATAAATTACAATAAAATCGAACAAAACTTCATTATCAAAATTTCAGCCATTACGAACTTGTATACTTTAGGTCAAAAGTGTGTAATCTACTGAGAAATAGCTTCGGCTTTTTTCGAACGGTTGGAAATTGAAATCACATTGTGAAATATCAACCAATGATAAGCTCTACTTGAAATTTAGATCATCTTTAAATGACCAAAAACAAAGGAATAAAACTCATTAGAACTTCAATTGTTTATATTAATGTTTCGTTTCAAGCCTGCAAAATATGTTTTAGTTGGAAACAATAGACTGGAAAAGTGTTTAGAAAATAATCTCAATCATTTTCAGTTAAACATTACAACTAACTAAACAAAAAAACTCATTTCTTTTCAAATGTATTGTTTCTTATATACAAATAATAGATCGGGGAAATGCGTTGT
Source organism: Octopus bimaculoides (assembly GCF_046866305.1). Taxonomy (NCBI): domain Eukaryota; kingdom Metazoa; phylum Mollusca; class Cephalopoda; order Octopoda; family Octopodidae; genus Octopus; species Octopus bimaculoides. The sequence goes on from NC_142943.1 coordinate 566,800, forward strand.
ATAATCACTTTTTAAAATTATTTTCTCTACTTGCGAGCAAATTTTAGATATGTTACAGAGAATCTATATTAGTGGTATAATTTGTTGCACAACTTGTTTTATCACTTGAAATACATCACTCTAGGCTTAAATTAGATGCTGCACTTTTCTCTTCACCTCTCTAAACGCAGTTACTTTCCACTGAATATTGTTAATTAACAGTTGCAAACTTGGAATCTGTGTTAATCTGAAATTACATTTCATAGTTCCTTCTCTATGTTTGTAGATAAGCTAATTTAGATGGAGCAAAATCACAAAGCGTCCATAATTTTCACTCATTACAAGAATCTATGCTGAATAATATCAAGTACCTTATGCCAGGAAAGATATATTGGTTACCATATCACATATATAAATTGTAAATATATCATGCTATAACAGATCAAGCCGTTGAGAAATGAGTTTGCCTATCGGTATTTAGCACAGATTTGTTGGAAATATTTATCTTAAACTCTGGCTAATGATATTTGAAATCGTATTTAAAGATAATGAAAACAGTCATTAATAAATATTGGTCTTATAATTAATAGCATATAAATAGAATGGATTTGAGATAATTGCGAAAACGTTCTGAGTTCAAACCCCACCGAGGTCAATCTGAATTAAGTCGATTAAACTGACTGTCTCCCCCAAACCAAGTTTCTGGCACATTTTCCTGAGACAAAAATCCTTATTTATAACATCACAAAGGTATTTTGGTGTCACAGTTGCTGGCGCATCCTACAGAAATTTGTGCCGCATTTATTTACGAAACATTCATTCTGATTTCTTTTCCAATAATTTGCTGACTTTTATGAATTGCGTTCAATTAACAGAAAGTAGCAGAAGAGTCAATGAGATCATGTGTTGTTCATTAGTAAAAATCTATTCAGTTACTTGTTTAGTAATTTATAAAATTTCTACATACAACGCTGCATGAGCCGGTGTTATTCCATGCCAAAACTGTAGCAAAATTTCATTGGACAAAATACTTCTTGATATACAAAAAAAATACGATATAGATGGATAAACTTTGAACATTGAACAGCATTTTTGTTGAACAACAATATTCTAAACTAAATTTAGAAACTAATTAAAGAAGCATTAAATGTTTGCTCAGATCTATTTTCTTTTTTTCATGTGAAGCTTGTTGACATGTTTTTGTCTTTTTGGTTTTTCATAGACAAACTCTTCTCAATCCCTACAAACGTGCGACTTAGCACCAACAAATAACCATTTTGAATTCATTTTTTAATATTTTATTCCGATTTCTGAGGACCCTTTAATTAGCAAATAATGTAATAATTTTTCTTTGTGCTTGAATGAAAATTATCTTATCTTCGGAAACAAAAACGATTTGTCTTATTAGATAAACCATTCCAACCCACAGACATTCTCATATATACTACGGTCACATTATATGATGATGCTTGATGTGTTAGAATATCCGAGCAATGAAACATTTCGTTATGCTAATATACATTCATTAATCCAACATACACTAGCATCGATATTAATTCTATTACTTGGTTTGCATAAATTTCTATTTCAAGGAAACTATAACAATCTGAATAGCTTTTATATATTAATCAAGTATACTACTCCATGTTATTTTTACCGTATCCTATCTATCAACACATCAGCTAATATTAAGCTTTCAACATCACTCCATTTATACATCCACTGCGCTTTTGGCACAACACCAATCAATTTCTCTTTTATGGCTCTGAAAAAGCTCTTTGGATTTATGTCGGTTCATAGAGCCACAAATAACTAACACATTAGTTATAATTATGCTCGCCATCATGTTCTTTGAATATATTCATTTTATAGACAAATACCCACTGTGTCATCTAAACATTAAATAACGTTCTTTAAATCTAAAATCATTTCACTTCCGTATGTTTTATCTTCTCTAAATGACTAATATAAAATCAATCCTTATGTAAAAAAAAAAAAACTTCCGTGATATCTTAGGTAACATTTCACTATCGCGTGTGGTTTGAACATTAAATTTCCGTTTAAACCCAATATCAACTCATTTTTACTTTTATTGAATTCTTACCCATTTCAGCTACATTCCTATTTCACGCAAAACCATTAAGTGCTATCTTCGGATTATGGATTGAAAATAGGTTTTGATATTAACAAATTGTAACCCAACAAGCTTGAAATTGGGCGGGCAATTTTGCCATAAAACATTAACTCTCAGATAAGTTTCTTATAAAAACGTGTTGATATTTTTACAGTCTTCGCTGGCACCCACGAATCGTACAAGTAACATCTCATACTATTTGACCATGTGGCTCGATTTTTCCGAGTTATACCCTGCTTACTGGGACACTGTTGGACAGGTTGCTCGGGAGGGCCCTGGAATATACCAACAAATGGTAAATGCAGCAACGTTCTGAAATGGTACATACCCACCCCAACACATACAAGCGCGCATACACAACTGATCTGGGATTTTTACTTTCACCTTCATGTATCTTTATTTAAGAATATTTTTAATTTCATCATCATTTCATTATTATACTGTACGTTTGAAGCAGTATTTCTTTAAACATTCTCTAGAATAAATATTATTCTCTCGATTTTATTCTTCACATTTTATAGTAAATAAACATTTAAAGTGAGAAAACAATATCAATAAACATCACCAGCATAAGATGTGAAAAGATTGATAACTAGAATATTTAACAAGCGGCAGTGTGCGGTAGAGTTGTCCGATATTTTTGAACATGTATTTAAGTTTATCAGACAAGGAATGCTACTCAAAGAGCTGCCTTCGAAGTTGTATCATGTTATCACCCTCATGTATGCAAACTTTATGTATGTATGCATGTATGTGTGTATATATATATATATATATATGTATATTTGTATGTATATTCAGCGGTGGCAAATGTAGGCATACAGTCATGAAAAGAGAAAATACATACTATAATCATTTATTTTCAGCCCCCCCCCCCCAAAAAAAAAGTTACGATAAAGATATTATCATAGTCAAGATAAATGTACTATGATTAATGGCACTGAAAAAAGTAAAGAATGAGGCTAACTTAATTATTTGATAAAACTAAATGAGTATTGCACGTGTTTGTTTTCTTTCTTCATAACTGTATACCTACTTTTGAAACCCCGTGTAAAGATCTAATTGGTTAAAGGAAAAAAAAAAACATAGGTCGACTTTTGTCAAAGTGGCACCACCTTCTTTAAGTAACATCATTATGCAGGGGTGTTTGCATTTGATCGAAAGCGTAAATTGTAAATATGTTAATTACATACCGTCTGTGGCAGGTTAATCTTGTAGAAGATATTCAGACGTATTTTTAAATATCATCTGGAGTGTAATATTGAAGGCTTCATAAAAAACATTTCAAATATTACGCTCTAGACATAAATATACAAGAGGGAGAATGTCTAAGAATTCTATTTTAATCGCCAGACATACGATTAAAACACGAGTGCATAAACTGTGAACTGTTTATAAAGATGGAAGTCTTGAAGACTAGAAAATTTCATTTGATAGCTTATTTAATTTTCTTTGGAATTTGATATTTTTAATTTACTAAACAAAACGGTTTTAAGAATTATCAACACGAGTTTCAATTTAAAAATTAAGTTAAGTACGAAGCAGAAGCAATGATTCTATTGGGCTTTCAGTGAAACTTAATTTCAGTTTTAAAGAGATTTTAATTTCATTCCTCTCCAATTGGTGTCAGTTTTTGAAAACATCTAAAATTTCATTCATTGAAATATGAAACCAAATAAACCATTAATTTTGGAACTGGAACTTCAATATCTCTTGCAACGAGAATTCATCCATCTTATGTTTATCATACTCTTTATATACGGGGACATAATTCTTCTCTGTATAAGCAGTGATACATAACTGTTTCCAAAACAAATGTAGATGAACACTCACACACACGTGTGTGTGTGTGTGTGTGTGTGTGTGTGAGTCTGTTGTCTGTCTGTATGTGTGTGATTCTGAAAATAACGTATTTGGTAAAGAATTTATCAACGAAGAGTTAAGCCTAGTATTTTCTGTTTCTCTTAGTCTATATCTTATATTTAGAGTTTAATCTGCAAATACATACAGCACTGCAGTAATCATATAAAATCTTTAGTCAATGTTACACTGCGATGCAATGTGCATCGCCATTTGATATCCATTAAATGCCGTGTCATTAACATGTAATCACATCTGTGTCTAAAACAATTCGAATCTGTAATACAAGTTCATTTTCAGGTTGTCATTTCCGTTAATCGTCATAAATGTTATTTCCAACCATTGCCTATAGCATAAGTTTAACTATCTCCGGTAAACTCAGATGTTCTTGGTGTGTTACGTGAGGCCAAATTATCTAAAAGCAATCCAACAGCTATTAAACATACAGATGTAGTTTTTTTTTTCACATACTAATAAGGCCCCGCATGATATCTTTTTAAATTACACTTTTCTTCTGAATGTGATAAAGCTAAAGCCTATTTTACTACCGTTAATAAAATACTGTTTTATATATATCATAGAAGACCATCTGCCGCCCGCTAAACATTTTATAATTGGTCCTTGTGGTTTAAATCATAGAAAAATCATTTAGCTGTTATTTTTAGTAACACATGTTTGATCAGATCTATGATGAAAGGCAAGCCAAGCCTGACATATCTAATATACACGCACTCACACCTCTCTCTCTCTCTCTCTCTCTCTCTCTCTCTCTCTCTCTATCTATATATATATATATATATATATATATATTCGTTAAGTGAGATTTGGCTACCTTAAACCTTTAAATTTGAGGGATTTGGCTACTATTTCTAGCAGGTCGACTAACAAAGTAGACGCTTCCCAAGGGCTATACTAAATTTATCAGAATACAATATATTTACATAAAATCTGTCCAACATCTCTCATTTTTTTCCCCTAAAGTTTTTTTTTTTTGTTTAATTTTAAGTTTTGTATATATTTTGTCTTCACTTTTGAAAAACATTGTTTTGTTAAATATCGAAATTACACTCGACGTACAGCCAGCTTTGTTAGAGACTTTAATGTTAACACAATCAATTAATCCAAAATGCTTTTATGTTAAAAAATCTAAGTAATTAAATTACAAGTGACTAAGCAAGATTAATGGAGAACTAACTTAATTTGGTTGTTTAGGACACTTGAAAGATTTCCTAGAATATCAACTAAAAAGAAATACATTGAATGTATCTTTCCAAGACCATTTTCTTGAGTCGATCCAGTCGGTTGTGTGAGAGCATACTTATACTTACAAGTTGATTCGTTAGCAACAGAACAAATAGAAATTGTGTAATTTGGTAATCAAGATTCTTATTCTGTTATTCTCTTATTTACCATTTAGTTGGGTTCTTCTGATAACTCTAAACTTGGAATAAAACAAAAATTTAATGTGAAACCTAGCATCACTGAATCCTGTTCTTTCGCTGCAGATACATTTAATTTCTATGAGAATGCAGTGCAATCTTCCTACCTTCTAACTCTTCCAAAAACAATTATGTGCATAGGTGAATTTAATTGACATTAATAAGGAATTGAAACTGTCTGAACCTTGGTCTTCAAAACTTGTCCTACCATTTTATATTTTCTATTATGGATTAGTCAAAAGAGGCGGAATTTTCAGGATAATTTTCAGGGTTACTGTAACTGGTGCAAGGAAGGGAGGGACATATTTCTTCAACAGAGACATGTATGAAAGGTTTCTAACATACTGGATGACAGTAAAGGACCCCTTAAAGGGTCTTTAGGGTGATGGGCTTAAATCGGCTGAGTGATGAATTCCACAATCTAAGAACAAGCATACACCGTCCTTTGGGGTTGCCTCCAATTTCTGTCCGCTGAAATTCTAACAGAAGAGCTTGTCATGCCCTAAGCTAGGGTAGAATACACAACATGCTCCAGTGGCAGTAACATGGTATCTATATTGAAAGAATGAATCTGACAAAGAAACTTGTTAACTACATCCCATGTTTGCGTGCGCAACAATAAAGTATGACAGTATTGGTGTTAACCACACACCATTCCTGTGTACAAAATCAAATATTACATGGTATTTTATACTTGGTATATGCAGCAAACGAACCGATGTTTCTTAGAAGAGAATATTATATTCTTACAAAATTTATTGTTAAGTGTTTGATAGCTTCAATAAACGAAAATCCTTTAAAAACATATAGTAGACTTTATTGATTCTTGCTTTCATTGACTTATTTGTTGTAAAGAAATCAACACATAATTATGATAAATCTTCTACAAAAGTGCCGGCCTTTGTTGCTCTCGAGATTCTTTACAGAAAATATGCAGATTGGCAATGAATAGGTAAATGCATAAACCTACATTACATTATCCTTAGGTTGCATTAATCAAATGATGTATAACAATATTCATCTAGATATACATAAATTCATATGCACACTATAATATTCATGGATATAAATTTATGAATATATGCATGTGCGTCTTTGTGCAATGTGAGTATATTTTAGTATGCAAGTATTGTATGCAATGCATAAGTCAGAAAATATGCATCTCCCTATATATATATATATATATACATATACAGAGAGAGAGAGAGAGAGAAAGAGAGAGAGAGAGAGAGAGAGAGAAAAAGAGAAAGAGAGAAGAAAGGTCACAGCAAAATAAAAAATACTTTTTTTTTTCACAATGTAGAGATTTTTATTACACTTTGAACCAAAATCTGGTGTGAAACCAAGCAAATTTTACAGTCTTCAGCTGAGGACGGAAAAATCATAAGCGGCCTCAGTGATTTCATACTCTTTAACAAAGGGCTTTCTCTGTCTTTAATGAGAAATCAGCCATTTTCCATCCAATACTGCATAAGACGTTAATATGTTTCGTTTGTGATAATATTTTTGAACTAAAAAAGAGCCTCAGTTGGTTTGCTGTCCTTTAGAAATAGCAGCTAAATTTCTTTCAATTCAAAAGTCTCCATCTTTGAAAGGCAGATGATAATGGATAAAATAAGTCCCAGAAATGGAATAAAATAGTTGTGCGTCTGGAAAATAAAATACTTGACGGTTTTATCATAGGTTTAAGCTGCTTATGTTGAATTCTTTTAACATTTGAGAGGCTCTCGGGGACAAGTAAAAGGAACAGAGACTGATCTGGAAATGCATCAAACACATGCAAATGACTGCTAAATCGTACAGCACTTGAGTCACGCAGTGCAATTAATCAGCAAGTGACTGATCGAGGCACCTTCCTAATGCTATGTTCAACTGGATCGAACGCAAAACATGGCGTTGCCCAGAAAGTGTCATAATCATACTGTTGTTCCCGCTCCAGTCGACGTCAGTATCACAATGTCTGTCTGTATGAAAGACCTCACGTATTTGTGCTTGTGTGCGAGTTCGTTTTTGTGTCTATTCGTAAAGAAAGACAGGTGTAACATTTGTGCGTGTAGGGAGAGAGAAAGAGGGGCAGATAGAGAAAAGTACTTTTCACCAATACACAAGGATTTCAAGAATACATGACAGCTATATACGAGTGTGACAAACACACACAATCTCCATTAGTTTTTTAGAGTAAACAGTTTTCCTTTGACGGTAAATTGATAACAAGCCCTAAGATTTAATTTTTAGTAACAGAGACTTCACTACTAAATCTAAACCCGATCTTGTTGGTCATTTTCTAAATATCCAATGATAATTACAATCTCGTGCAAATATTTCACTGGTTCATTGTTTATTAATGCCGTGGGAAAATGCTGGAGAAGTATCTGAACGCTGCCAATATTTTTGCCCAAATCGTCACAACAGAGTTAGACCATGGATACAGTTATATCTGAGTTGAGACGATTCGAAATTTTCTTGTGAAATAAAGAAGCACACGCGTGCACCTGGTGAGGGATAGAAATCTCAAAGTGGGATCAATGATAAGACCTAGAATGACCAATCACATTGCAGTTGCCGTGAAAAATCTGACATTATCGTTAGAACAATAAAAAGAGCATTTACAGAGATCGATAATGACACACCTTGAAATCGCTTCAGTTGTACGATGGGACTATATCAAATATAATATTATTACTTGGAAACCATGCTTTATCGAGAATTAGAAGCTGGTAGGGAACATGCAGCATTAGAGGAGCTCTTCTATAAGGCCAGTTATATAACGTATTTATGACTTAGCATCAATGATCGTCACATTGAGAAAAAGAAATTTTACAAATGTCTATAAGATGATAGTAAGTGAAGTCAACGTTGACAGAGATAATATCTTGAGAATTATATCAGTAATCAATGAAAGGCTTTTCAAAAAGATTAAAGAAGTGATGCATAGAAGCTACAATCGATAGGGAATCTTCTCAAACGGGTTTCATACGAAGTGGAATGGATTACCAAGGGAAGTTATCGAGATAAAAAAAATAAGGTTTTACTCCAATAATATGAAGGATAAATATCAGAAAAAAAGAAATTAAAAACATTTTGCTCATTCGCGGAAGTGTTACATAAGGAAGGAGTCAATATTTGCAGTTTGTGCTTATCGGTTGGGAAAGAAACAAAAAGATATTGTAAAATAAAATACCAGCGATTTCCTAACCGAGTGTGGAACTACATGAAAATTGCTTATTCCATTGCGCGCGTGCACACACACATGTATACGTACAAACATACCTACACACACATGTGTTCTTTTACATATGTATCTATATTTGTATGCATGTGTGCACGTATGCACGTCTGTATTTCTTTGAACATATCTTATCTTCTTAACTCCAATATGCAGAAATGTAACCTTTGAAATATCCAAAGCTGGAAGATAAAATTAGTTATTAATACATCTAACCCAAAATGCTTAAAAATATTGGCCTCTGTATCCTTAAATCACATCGGGACATTTGAGTTTGGAGTTGGGGGTGGACATAGAGATCAATATTTGACATTATCAGTTTATATGAAATAAAATGACAGACTTCAGAAAAGCTGATGGCTAGATATTGATGGAACTCAAGCAGACGTAATATAGAAATTCATCGTTTAACCATTTTCCATTCCCTCCCATATTTTACCTTGTCCATTCCACCACTGCTCTCAGATTCCGCTATCCCTCCCGTCTTCCAAACATCCGCTTCTCTTCTTCAAACGACTTTTCTGGTCAGCATCTCCTTAGTCCCCCCACCACACCCTATCACAGTCAAGGGACTGTGTTTCTCTCCCTAACCGACACATTTCAGAAGCTGTTACTAAACTGCCACAAATGTTGCATAGATTTCCTTCCACCAACCCGCAATATCTTACCATCAAAATCACATCCCAGTCTTTGCCTCTGCATAGCTTTGCTTATCCTCCTCTCGTACCTCACTCCACATTTACTTTCCATAAAACGTTTCTTATTCTTTACGATAACGTCATTATTCATTTCCAATCTTTTTCATGTAACATATTCAATCGATTTGCAGTCATTTTGCAGATGGAGGCCAATTACATCGGTCTCTTCAGCCGATTCAAACGTATATGTAAATATGGAAGAATTTTTTGAAGTTGATTCCTCATATACCGACGTGCAAGGTCAATATTAATGATAGATTTAGTAAACTGACGTTTTAGTTAATAATTATATATTTATTGATGCACGCTAATATCTAATGTTAAACTATATAAAGCTAATGATGTGCTTATTAGAGAAAATATTAAACCTATCAATTAAGTGCCTGAGTATGTTTCCAAAATATTAACTATCAACTATATTTGGACATAGCATCTTAAACAATATGATTTCTGATTAAATGTTATCCTGAGTTTAACGTCCAAATACTGTATCCACCTTAATATGCTATTACCTATGTCCCTTTAATTATCTCCAGTAATTATACCACGACAATGTATTTTACTAGACCAATGTAAGAATATGGTATAGATATTTGCATCGCTTTAATTACTTACTAACGCTATTATTTTAATTAAACTCATTCACCTCAAAATGAATACCTGAGTCAACCCAACAAAAATTCTTTTTATTATTTGATAGCAAAAGATATTTTTTCTTGGTGTCCTGACACGTTAGAAATACTGATTCGACTTGGCTGTTGGAGAACTTGGAATATTGTACCGAATAAACAATAATATAATGCTCTCAATTTTATGCCCAAATATTTCGACTTACAGACTCTTTAAGAGATTTGTGCTTTCACTGTACAACATTATATATTAGGGATTTTCACATACTGAAAATATACAAATTTACTACATAGATGAATGTGGGAAAAATGCAATCGCAGTCATTTTATGCTACCTGTGGAACAATGGGCAAAGTGAATCCCAGGAACTGTCGACGAAGGTTGGAACAAAATTGATTCAAATGTTTCATGGAAGATGTCACTAGCCTCGAAGACAACCAGTGTTGTGCGTGTATGTGTATGTATATATATATATATATATATATATATATATATATATATATATATATATATATATATATATATAATGTATATATGTATATATATATATATATATACATATACACGACGGGCTCCTTCCAATCTGCGTCTACCATATCGACTCACAAGATATAAAAGAACAGTCTGATATATAAACAATAACTTGTCGCTTGTAATGAATCCGTAAATGTGTTAGAGATATTCAGAAATTCTTTAGCTCTGTCTCGAACGTAAACGTTGCAAGACAGCCAATATCTGAAAACCACAAATCTGAAGGAAATAAAATTTTGACAATACAATTTACATAACGTGAATGCAAATGGTTTTCTATATAAAGTTGGTGCACGAAATTGAAGACTTATTTGGCGAAATTAGTTTATTTGTCTCATAAAACCAAGTATGACAACAATTTGTCAAGTTCTAATAATAACATTCATATTTCTGTTTAAAAGGTTACAATACTTTCTTTAAGTAACCTCTCCATATCCTTATGTCTGTTGCATTGGAGGAAATATTTTGCAAACATTAAGAAACTGACAGCTAATAGCAACGTCATCGCACTCATATTTACACAGACCCGAGATAAAATATTCTTCATATGCTGGACAACTAAGATCTATTTTTCTTTTAGCAAAACAATTCCATTTAGATTTGTTGTTGATTCTGCGCTTCTTGCACTCCGTCCTCCACTCTTCCTTCACCTCTTCCTGCACCTTCTCCTCATCATTATCATCATTACAGCCACCGTCGGTATTCAATCATCGTCACAGCTGCCACTGGTGTTGTCATAGCCTTCGAGAGCAACACCGTCGTTCTTATCATCGCCATTGCTGTAATGCTTTTCCTTATTGATAGCGTAGCCATCATCATGGTTATCGTTGACTTCATCTTCACAAATATCCACATCGTCATCATCATCATCATTACCACGTTCATCGTTAGCATCTTAACCATCTCCATCATCATCATCGTAATTGTCATCATCATTACCGATGAAAAAAGCCATGTCTCCAAGCACACAGATTACACAAGATAAAAATATATTTACGATTTTTAAGATTACTTTTTCCATGTTATCTTTTTGCTAAGTTTAAATTCTTTGACTTTTGACAAAAGCCAGTTTAGTTTTAGTCTTAAACTGGAACCCTCGCTATACAGAGACAGAAAAAAATGAAAATAAAACTGGTCTGCAATAATTATAAGAAATTTGACAAATCTCTACCTGCAGCGATAGAAAAATAGTAATTTTGGTTAAGAAAATTAGATTCAAATGTGCAGGTGAGAGTTTAAATGTGAAATACAGGAAGCCCAGGCAATTACTTAAATTAGTCTGCTGTGTTGTCCATATTTATGATGTCGTTTGTATGTCACCAGATATTCAGTGAAATATATTGAGATTAAGATGAATATCACGATGATGTTGTTTAGGTCCAGGTCAGCCAGAAACGCAAACATCTCAAAGAAAATATTTGCTTCCTCAATCCTGTATTGTTTTTCGATATTGCATTTGTGACAATACATTAACAAATAGGTTTATTGCTTCATGATTACACGAAATGCAATATAGAGGAGAATTTTGCAAATATTTCTAGCAGGTTGCCAGACCACATAAAGACGCCTCTCAGGTTTCCTTTGTCTGGTTTTGAAGAAAGCAGTTTAACAATCTTTCAAATTATTTAGAAGTGTATTATTATTCTAAAAGGTGATATTCGTACAAATGCACTGAAGTATATGATACACATAGACATAAATATATAGGCTCATGTGTATACACACACACACACACACACACACACACACACACACACACACACACACATATATAAATATGCATACATGTGTGTGTATGCATGCATATGTATATACGTACCTAAGTATCCGTCTTTATGTATGTGCCTGTCAGTCACCACGGTTTGAAGATTGGTGTTGCTGTGGTTACGTCAACATAACGTAGCAGGTCCCTTTTCTTTTCCTTTCTTTCCCCTCCTTTTTTTCTGTGTTTTCTGTCATTTTCTTAATATATAATCTGAACACCACTTCAAGCACTTTATACCCACCTACCTACCTATATGCACACACACACACACACACACACACACACACACACACACACACACATACACACACACATATATACATACATATATACACACACTAGCACCCAAACATACACACACGTATATATATACACACACACACACGCATATATATATATATACAAACATACACACACACACAAACATACACACAGATACACACGTTTGCAGATTAGCTGTTCAGTATATGATTTACAATGTTGTTGATATAACATTTAGGTTCGCACTCTCCACGTTACCAACGCGTCCATCGAGTCTGCAGCAGAGCGCAAACTGGAATAAATTCTTCAGATCTTTGTCCCCATTGTAATCTCGTAGCTTTTAATTGCATGGAAATGACGTTGCTATTTATAACAAATTGCATGACTATTATGCCTCTTGTTGACTTTTAGAAAATATTTTTTGTATGAAATCTAAGGAAATTTGAATTAATCTAACGATTAACTAACGGCTAGACTATTGCTCTCAGTTGTGGTCACCACACAGTGTTAAGCGGACAGCAGAACTCGAGGCAATTCAGCGGCACTATACAAAAAAGATCGCCACAGTCCAACAGATGAACTACAGGGAGCGACTGAAGGCACTAGGTCTCTACTCCCTGGAGCGCAGGCGGGAGAGATATCTAATAATATACATATGGAAAATACTGGAAGGACTGGTGCCAAACTTTGGCATCAAGTACTACAGGAACGCCCGCACGGGTCGCCACTGCATGGTGCCAAAGGTACCGTCCACTGCATCTCACATAAGAACGAGATACTGCAGCAGCCTTGGTTTCAGAGGAACTTAGCTCTTCAATGCCCTGCCAAAACATTTGAGAGACATGCAAGACATGGATACGGAGGTCTTCAAGACAAAACTTGATACTTTCCTCTCCACGGTACCAGACGAACCAATGGCTCGTAATGAGACGCAGTTTAGGGCAGCTATGTCAAATTCTCTTATACACCAGATGTGCCATCAAAACTCTTGATTGGACCATGTCAGGTGGGGGAGAAGAGCCATGCGAGGAACGTGAAAATTACGGTGGTGCACCAGCATGACCGCAGCCACTTGGCTGAAACACATAAATAAAAAAATAAATATATATATATATATACACATATATATGTATATATATGTATATATATATATATATATATATATATATATATATATATATATATATATATATATGTATATATAGCTAGTGACAGTGGCTCTCCGAGTGACCGTGGGCATGTCCAGAAGGGCCACTATGAACAGTAGTGGCCCCAGAACAGTTCCCTGTGGAACACCGCTCAATATTTGTGTTTCCCTAGATAGTTCTCCATTGGCTGCAACTGTCTGACTTCTACCATTCAGGAAGTCATGCAGCCACTCTCCTAATTTACCAGCTATGCCAAGGTTTCGCAGCTTGTGACATATCAAGCCATGATCAACTTTGTCAAAGGCTTTTGCAAAGTCGAGATATATCACATCAACATTTGAATGGTCAAGTAGCTGCTTCAGGACCCAGTCATAATGCTGCAAGAGCTGCGTGAGGCAGCTTCTACCTGGACGGAAACCATGCTGGGTCTCATTCAGCAAGTCATTTTCTTCTAGGAACGCAATCAATCTCCTTCTGACAATTCGTTCCATGACTTTGCTAATATGTGAAGTCAGAGAGATGGGCCTGTAGTTTCCAGCCTCTGCTCTGCTTCCACCTTTATGTTGCCATTTGTCAGTATGTCAGTATCTGCAAAGGAAATATATCATCAGTACACGGAAGAAGAGAGCGAATGCTTCATACTGCTGTTAGTCTGTGACACGCTACAGCACATGGAAAGTTTATGAGTGAGAAATTTCTCCTTTTTGTTGCTTGGCCGGACACCAAATTCACAAATCATAACAGCAGGACTAATTAAACGCTTGGAGCCCGACAATACATTTAAATGAAAAACGCGAGTCTGAAATTTAGCTGCTTTCCTGGAATTGATTTAATAGCAGCACAGGATAGATGAACTTGTTTAACAAATATCAGCCACACATTCACTTTGTTTATAACATTTGATTATAAGCTTCACTATATTCTCTGACAAATATACTATCGCAATTTTCCTTAATTCTAGGATTAATTCTTTAATTCCTGAATATTAGGAACACACGCCATATATAATATTCAAAACTATAGCACTGGCTCCATATCGAAACCCTTCCTCTGTAACGTAAACTGCTAGATAGCGCAAGCAAGTCTTTTAAGAAAGGACTATTTAATTATGTAACTGTAGATACAGCTTGTCTAAAGAAGTCGAGATTGTCAATGTTGCACTTGGACCATTAGTGTCTTTGATCAGGACTGAAATGTCGGTGAAACAGTAGTAAGAACTTTATCATGTTTAATTAGCTAATTTGGTACCATAAATTACTTGAAGATAGTTGATAATTTCAAAAATATGAAAACAGCAAATATACAATAGATAACTTAATCATTTACACAAACTTCTGTAATTTCTAATTCCTCGGGGGAATAACTCTATCTACAATTCTTCACTTAAGTTGTCATCTTTAAAGCAAAAAGGGGACGATTTCCTATCAAATCCCAAGTAATAAATGTTTGTGAATTTCGACAAATAAGATAAAATTTTGAAAATGTAAATCATTAAAATCTATTTCAAGTGGTAAAGTGTTTGTATCATATTGAAAATTGAACAATTCAACTTTGACATGCATTGAAATTAATAAATGGATATACAATACATTTTAGTAGTCTGTCTTGTTTTGTTTTGAAATTTTGTCGTTTGAAATATAAACATGACGTATTCCATAACAAATTTGGTAATGCCAACACTGAACATTAATCTAAAATAAAGTATTGACATTATAGGAATCCTTTGCAAATTATGAGATTTAAAAAAAACACACGCTACGATAAAGATTAATGTAACAAGGAATAACAATCTATTGTATGTGTATCTGCAGTGTATTTAAGTGTTATGTCGAATATAGCATATAATTATGATAAGGAAGTAAAAGCAAGGAAGAGATATAGACTTTTGCTCTGGAATATAAACAACGGTATACGAGAAAAGGAGAATCAAGTAAGACATCAGGAACAAAGTGTTATGAAAACAGTTTCTTTCTAAAAGATTTTATAACACATATATAATTGTGATTTCAAAAACATTATCATGAAATAATGTCGATTTTACAGATTATTTAATGGGTTTATGGTTTTTATTTATATATTTTTAGCGTAATATGTTATTTGTAATAAATTTTTAATTACGTGGAGGACACGTGTTCTGAAAAGAATGCTTAAATGAAATTATCTTGACTTTTTTTTTCTTCTTGATATTTCGTATAATATGGTGTGAAACTCATCTAACTGACAGTTAAATAGAGAAGAGGAAACATTGTTTCAGAGGAAATTGTTATGAAGTTCCATGTCAGGTGTGCAAGTATAATTAAACGCAGTTAAATCTTGACATTCTAGAAATGTCAAACATATTCATGATTTGACGATGAAACTGTGGAATTGCTCATTCTTAGATTTGAATATTTGTCTTCCCCCTTTCAAACAGTTTCAATGAAGCATCATGTCAACATACAGAACGGACGACAAGCTTAAAATAATAATTTTCTTCTAATTTCAGGAAGGAAAACATTTTTAACACAGTTTTAAATAAAAAGAATTGCTATACAACTATATTCTTTTTTTTTTCTTTAGATGAATTCATTATTTTTATAATTTGTCTGTGTAAACGATAAAAGTTTAAACTTTCACCGTTTGCGTTGAGTAGTTGTAAACAACTTGTTATGAGATTCAATTCTATGAAAATTAACCTCTTTCAATACATGCAAACTGCGATGCATGTTGTTTAAAATACACAGTAAATTGAGTTTCTAAAATTTCAACAACCTGTCTCTGCAGTAATTTCCAGCAAATTAAATTCAGAAATATTCCAAGAAAAAATAAAATTAAACAATAAAGATATTATATAACTTTCAAAAATAGTCACATACACAAGAGACTGCCTAATGTAAAGAAAATCCCATTGCTTCTATAGTTTGGATAATTATTGAAGATTCACTTTATCTTTAAAAGTTTAGATTTGTCACCACTACCACACAGTGAAGCACTCCAAGTTCACTTGTAATGTAACAATACAGCAACCACTCAACAAATGCTCCTGCGTCTTTAATATAAAGAAGATAGTATTCGAGACAGAAATATTTACGTAACATGACTGTATTAAATTAGCAAGTTTGGCACGAGTCAATAGCATGTGGCTGGTGGTTTTCAAAAATGACAAATGGTATCCAACAATAATAAATGGCAGATATCAGTAGTAAATAATACTGGAGAATAGAAGGTGGTTCATGAAAATAGTGGTTACTCGACATGAAATAGTGCTACTCGACAATAAGAAGCGCTAGATATCAATAGGAAATGATACTCAACAATAACATGCGGCAAACAAGAGACATTCGAAAATAATAATTCCTGACACTTAACCGTGCTGATAGTTATTCAACAAATACTGGAATAAGGATAAAAACTCCTCAATATCAACGAAATGTTAAATATTAAAGATTGAATCAGGTGAAGACTGATACGATAAATAAAATATAACACATTGTGATATGTTCTTTCAGAACGATTTCTTATCAAACATGGTGTCCCAGATATTTCCATTATATCATCCATATTATTTCTATGTATTGACAACTTAAGCAGAAGTAATTAAGTTTAGCCTCAATTATATTACTTTCCTATCCACTTAAAAATTCTACGTACCATACCGAAGACCCAAAATTGTCCTCTAGTTGTTTATGGCAGCAGATTCTTTTAGATTACATATATAATCACCACGGAAACCTTCTTGCACATCACCAAGATTACACGTGAGGAATACAGAAACAATATATTCTAACTTTACTACAAATGCAATGTCAAACAATCTTTTATCCCACAAATCAGCGTAGCTGTGTGATGAGGTTACTTACTCTCAAAGCACTCCAGTTGGTTATAGGATAACGGAATCAGAAGAAATATACGACCAAATTATCAAGCATCATGACTGCTATAAAGTTCTTCAATCGTACATTAAAATCTAAGCTCAGTATTTGAGGGGAATTTGGCTGCTATAGAAAGCAATTCAAATAATTAGGCATAACCTCCTTTGTGAGAGCAAAATATTCTGTTTGTGGAGAAAATATGTTAATTTAGTAGATATAATCATTTTGTCTCTCACACTTAATCTTTCAATCTGCACGTTTCACTTCATTTCGAAATATGAACATGTATTCACCATTCACTGAACTAACAATAAATTAGATTTAATAGATATTCCCCGTTTGTATGGAAATGCAAGATATACGATCTCGTATGTTTCTTGTCTTAACATTTACATCTTGCAGTATGTAATTTCCACTTTGGAGACAATAGCAAGATATATGAGGAATTTTCGCAATCTATGCTATATATGATTACTATCATTAAGAATGCGTGACTATATAAGATGCTGTGTATCTCTCCCGTACTTCATAAGAAATCTAATGCTGTATATCAACCATACATAGATAAACAAAGGGAAGGATTTCAGATGCTGGAGATGAATATATTAAATTGATTTATTGACATAGAAAGAGCTTAATAGGGTCGACACGCTTCTACATATGTGTACAGTAATTTGAGATATACTGATTAAGCGGGATTGCCTATGTAATTAGATTACAAAATATTCTTCTAGACATGTTTGAAATATAAAATCTAACAAAGAATACAGACATTTGAAATTTTACCAAAATAAAAACTGACGGAATTAGCTCTTGTCATTGTGCGAACCGGCAAAAGCAAAGGAGATGTTTCGAACTTGTTAATACTCATCAATGAATCGTATTCACATTAGCTGGGAATACTGGAAAGGGACAGATAGAAATAATGTAACTATATCGATCTTGAAGATATGAAGAATAATCAAAACGAAAAATAATTGAAAGAAGAGTGCTGCATGATGAGAACCTGTGTGTGTATTCATATTTATATGCGTATGTGTTTGAGAGTGTGTGTGTATATTCATATTTATGTGTATGTTTGTTTGCGTGTGTGTGTGTGTGTATACACATACTATAATTTACTATAATTTCAGGTATATAATTTGACGTATCAAATCTATGCTTCTATTATTTACTATTTTTCCTGAAATTAACAGACAAAACCCCTCCCGAAAGATTGTAAATAATCAAAGATAACAAGCAGTGTAATTATCATCACGTAATTACTTCATTCGAAAAAGACAAGGCTGTGATTGAATAGGCCAAAAGAATAGGGGTTCGCAATATGTATTCATTGAAACTTCATTTCACACTTAACAGGTAACCATCACGGCTATATCGATACATTGAATACCCCAAGTTTCCCAGCAACTGCCATTGCATTTGCCATATACCAATTCGGCTTCCAATTACAAGTCACCCCTTCATCTAATTCAAAATGATTTTATATTTCGGCTATTCCTCTTGACAGTATTGAGCACAGTAATCCCTCGATTCCTCCGTGGTGTTCTTTTGCATTTATAGTAAAATAACTATGTATAAATTATAAAAATAAAAGAAAAAATCAGTAGTTTTGGCTATACGATCCTTATATATTGGGTTACTAGACGTCTCATTCAAGGACGTTGATAAAAGTAAACATTAAATATCCTTTGCATAGGAAATATTCACGTAATTCAGTTTAATTGAGGTAAACGAATGTGAAGACATGAAATAGTTGAGCTTGTAACAGCAGATATATGTTACTCCGCGAGCCTAATTACGGATCGTGGAATTATAAATTAGCTAAAAATGGCTGTTCTACAGATCTATTTGCTTCCTTCAGACACAGTAAAAATATTGGTTTTTCAATGGAAAACTACGTCTGTTAAAGGGTAGCCAACAACTCCAGGGTAAAATATGTAAGGATATAAAACACAAACGGAAATGGAGAGGGAGATGTGAATATATATTTTTCTTTCCTTCTTCAATTGGCAAATGTATAAACAAGAAAATAGTGTTGTCTTATATAAGATATTCACTGACAGTATTAGATGAGATTCATGATTTTTTCCTCTTCTAAGTGAAGTATTGCTATTAACATATACAGCATCTGTTTCAATATTCAGATAAATATTTATGTTTATACAACAACACTCAAAACGTCTGACTTTGAAGAAAAATAGATTACATTATACTTTCATTTTATTATAGCAACGAACAATAAGCTTCATGTATTCAGCTTCTATCACATGAAATATATGACTGTAGACATTTTCGCGGGAAATTCTCTTTTAAGTAAGACAAAGGTTGATCACAACTCCATTAATATTCAAACTTATTTTAATAACCACTTTTATGACTTTCATAGAATAGATCAGGAAAGTCAACGTACAGGACTTCTGAGGGGTCGGTGGGCGGTGTTATACTCCCAATGAAGAGACCTGACCCGATTCTTTTAACAGAATCTGCTAAACTGAGTGGGGTGGTAGGGGATAAATAGAACCACCCACAGTTAAAACAAATGAAATATTTCAGGTTTCGGTATATATATATATGAATATTTTTTAAAATTTTAGGGAATAAGTATTCCAGGTTATCATGACTTTTACTATTTTACACTTTACTAATGCAATGTAAACAGTATCATTTGTAATATTATTACAAATTTGGGATTTTACTAATAGAACTGCAACTCCTATTTCAGGATAAACTTATTGTGTGGAATACATATAGAAAGTTATATCCAATAAAATAATATAAGCAATTAAAAAACCTACTATAAAATACAATAAAATTTGAAAAAAATATTTGAAAACATCTGTATAATTTACCCGTTATTAGTCTGTGGAGAAAAGAAGACATTTTAAATCAACGCTACACGTAGTTATCAAAGCTATACCTAATACATAAATCCACCAGTGCGTCCTCACGCTATTTATCATATTGTTATTATTATTGTTAACGGTTCAAAGTTAAAATACATATTATAGGTCATATTAAATAGAAAAATAAGAATATGAATAAAAAATATTAAAATATGTAAATTACAAATATATTTAAAAAAATTAGCCACCTAAATTAGAATACCGATATATATATATATATATATATATATATATATATATATAGGAAATGCTAAACCTAAAGAAACCCTCAGCGACTATATTATAAACGCATCAAATCCTACAACTTGTCTATATAAACATTACGGGAATTAATAATTTAGTGTAAGATTTACCCCTATCTATACAAATATAAATTACCATTTTCTTAAATGTGAAACGTAAGTTAATAGTATTTAAAAAGATTATTTAGTAAAAACCACTTTATACGATATAAATTTATTGAATAAAACTAGTAAAAACATTTACAAAGGAAGAATACTCCTCATTCCTGTGTAAATGGCTGGTCCCGAAATAGGAGTCGCGGTTCTATTGGTAAAATCCCAAATTTGTAATATTATATATATATATATATATATATATATAAAGCATTGATTATTATTTTTATATGCTTATTAACCATGTTTATTATATGTTTATTAAGCATTGGTTATAGAACAAAGATTAAATTTGGGTCAACGACTTTACATACAACACAAATCCCTCAAACATTTAATCATATATAAATATCACCATGGTTCATAAACGTATAAAAATAATACATATGCATAAAAATCACAGAAAGTAAAAGTGTATAATCGAATAAAATACAAATAGAACGGCCAATCAAAAATGTTAATTATATAAACGGCTAAAAATTCAAAGACTACCAAAAAAAAAAACCTAATAGACAAATATAAAATAAGTAAAGCTGAAAATAAAAAAAATGTCCACCGACTAAAAAAGTTTTATCAGACGATTAAATATTCTTTTTTTACTTAGAATTTTTTTTTTTAAATATTTGAAAATATATTTGAAAAAAGTCTTTTACTTACCTCATACATGTACGTCCAAACTTCGTAAGTAAAGAGATTTCCAAAGATAAAATCCACATACATCGTGAAAAAAGTCTTTTATTTACTCCCTCCACACAGGTAAATCCAAAAGTTCATAATGAGCAGACTTCACAAGGCTAATTCAACATTCCCCTATATCTATGGCCATTTCGGGAGCTCACCACCGCAGTTTATTTGCACTAAAGTGCAACATGGCGATGACCTCCACACCCCACAACTCATCAAGATAAACAAGAAACAGAAGACACAGATCAAAATTTTTTAAAGAAAAGACTTACACTTTTTTGTAAAGCTTATATAATTTTAAAGAAAACTCCGCCAACGGACCAGTCCAAATTTTCTAACAAAAAAGTCTATTGCTAAACACTCAGGTGGTTGTAGTTAGCAGAAATTCAACGTCGCCGGTTTCAAATCCCCGTAACGCAAAACAATTTTATTACATCTACTTTTATTTCTATACATTACGAAGAGAACTTGATAGAAGACTTATTGCAAATGGCGTATCTTTATCTTTGTCTCATTTATATTTGAGCATTTCTTTTGCAGTCCTATAAACCCTTTTTGTTTCTATTAGAAGAGACAAATATTATTTCTTGTTGTATATATATATATATATACATACATATATATATATATATATATATATATATATATATATATATATATAGATAGATAGGCGTGGTAAGAAGTATGCTTCCCAACCACATAGTTCCGGATTCAGCCTTGCAGTGTGACATCATGGGCAAGTGTCTTTTACTGTGGCGTCAGACCGACCAACGCTTTGTGAGTAGATGTGGTAGACGAAAACTTATAGAAGCCCATTGCACACGCGCAAACACACACACACACACACACACACACACACATATATATGTGTGTGTGTGTGTGTGTGTGTGTGCGTGCGTGAGTGTGTTTGCCGCTTAACAAACGGAGTTGGTACGTTAACGTCCCCGTAACTTAGTGGTTCAGCAAAAAATTGCGATGGAATAAGTACCCGGCTTTAAAAAATAAGTACTGGGGTAGATTCGTTCGACTAAAATTCTTCAATGCGGTGCCCCAGCATGGCCGCAATCTAATGACCGAAACAAGTAAAGGAGATAAAAGATAAAACTATAGATATGCATATGATAGCAAGTTGTTCGTCGAATAATTACATGAATTAGCTTCCGTCTTTAAGGCAACAGCTGAATATAGATTACTTCTGATATAAACAGAAAACGTCTGATTAGTGAGAATGTATAAGTATGCGCCTCTGTTTATTTGATCTCTTTAATAACAGGAAAGCATCCTTACAAGGGATAATTCCTGTATAATGTGGCATACTACTAACATCAGACGAACTCTCACACTTTTATACTCCAGCTGATCATGTTCTCTTCAACAGCTTTGTATGCAATGATTAATTATAGGACACTAATTAGTCCTTTGAACATACTTCAAAGGGAAATTATTTCAATTTTATTTTGATTAATCTTTTAGTAAAAAGCAAATGTTATATTGCTTATAAAAGTTGTTGTTGTTTAACCCTTGGTGAGACATAGTCAAAGTTGCTATGATCAAAACTCTACTCCATCGTTTTCTTACAGACTTGTCTTTCTTTTCTGTTTTAAGTCGGTAATATATTATATGAAGGAGATTTGTCTTTTATTTCTTGTTGGCTGTGTAATTTTATAAAGCAGAGTCGAGGAATTCTTAGCTGAGAAAATGCTTTTAATCTTAAATTTAAACCCGTGACTTACAAACGTTCCACCCGGAAAGTAATGTTTTCAACTGTAATACAAAACATCAATTAAGATAAAAGGAATGGTTTTTCATGTATAAAACGAAAGAAGCTGCATTATTGTTGCCAGCGCAGCTAGGTTGTCACAGATTTTGCATACGATGTTATCTCCTCACAATAGAAATCTTCAGCCAAACACTGGTATAGACCATAGACTGTTTGATCACGAAGGTCAGGAAGTTGCTGTTATAGTTTAAACCTATGTCTTCAATGATCAACTCGTAATTTGCATGTATCCAGAATTATTGCTCTGTGTGTCATACCATTTAAAAATAATTGCCCTTCTGCTCTCAGGAAGGAGCTTGTAAAACAGTTCGTTGTTTCAAGGACCTTGTCAGAGCATGGGAAATCGTCTCATGATTTTTCTCATGGCCTCAAATAATGGTGGGCAAAACAAAGAGGATGCGATCAAAACGGTTATCTCATAGAATGCTTTAAACCAAGGGTACTCGTTAGAACCACTCAAGTTTCCATTATAAAGACCAACAGTCAGGATTTTTCATACCCTCTAAATCAAAGGTTGCTACTTCAAATTTACAATTGAGTGATTTACATTGAAGACTGTCGGGTAATTTTCTTAAATCCAAGAAACTCTTAACGATGGATGATGTCAACAAAAATAAATGGAGTTGGTGGGATTCCAGATTAGTTCAGCTGCGATGAGTAATAGAGGACCTAAACTTTTGTGCTACATACGTTCAACAAAGTCGATGGAAGAAGACAAAGGAAGTGTTTGCCTGGCTAACTTCAACCTGATATATCATGCATCTTCGTTCTACTTTTTGTTGAACGCAGCTTTAGACTGCTCACGTTTCTGATCACGGCAATAAACTTGTCTGCAAATTCATTTCTGGATGAACTCAAGAATTAGCTTTAATTTGATGCACTAGATTACCATACAACTCTCTGAACGGGTCCCGAAGCGTCCAATAGCTGGTGTTATTTAGCTTAAAGTAGATTCTTCCTAAGTGCACCTATGATCGAAACCTATACTAGCTTTGGCTGCACCCTAGTATTGTATGCAACAAACTGCATTGGTCAGCGCATCCTAATTTTAACAGGTCATGTAACCACATACCGTTTCTCCTGAAAGACAGGAAAAAGCTACACCAGACAGTCTAGGTCTCTACGGAATAGTTAGGAATCAAATGCTTTCTGTTATAGGTCGATTGGACAAGGATTCACCAAGGGCTGAATAACAGCTACAACAACACTAAAAGTAGCAATAACAACAACAACACAGCAACAGTTGTAAACGTCAATCGGAAACAGTAACAGTTATAAAACGTTTCACATTTCAGTCTCACGCTCCTTTTCCCTCTCTCTTTGTCTCTCTCTCTCTCTCTCTCTCTCTCTCTCTCTCTATATATATATATATATATATATATATATATATTCATTTCTCTTCTTTTCCTATTCATTTGTTGTTTCGCCAATCAATTCCGTTACCGAATGGCACTTTTACTGGAAATGTATGATTGTTAATAAGTCCAGAGAATAGCATGAAACAATAAACTTCAATATATATTATTGTTAAGCAAACATGTTAAACAATTTGAAAAGCGGACGCACATGCACGAGTAATGAAAAGTGAGACTGCACAGGGCTTCTATGTTTCGAGTTGAATGACATTTGTAATATAACCAGCGAAGCTTTTTCAGAAACACCATATCGTTTAATTAAACATTGAAACCGCCATATCTGGCTGCCTTAAAATATGTTTTTATGTGTGAAAATTGACAATAGCAGGCCTGTTGACACGCATGTGCTTGGTAACAGGAAAAGAAGAATCAAATTGCAAAGCAGCTCGGCTTACATTAGTTATTTCTCCAAATATCAACTTTATATGAATACAAACACAGCATTAGTTCTAAGAACGCTGTGAACAAATTCAATGTCCGTTACCATGAATTAGGTATACGGACTCAACCATTTTTGTATATTTTAGTGGTAAAATTAGGCCGAGGAGGGGATCTTAGCAAGTTAAGGCTGTAAATCATACATAGTTTCTATTGTTATTTAAGAATGCATCGCGGTTCGCTCAAATCTCCGAAATAGCCATGATATTGATTATAAGCAATTACGGTTCTTTTTTTTGTTTTATTACCCCAAAAAGGCGAACATCGAACCCGGAAAGACAAATACCACACATACAGACAATACATAACGAGACATAACATAGAATCGGAGAAGTAAAATTATAAAACAGAAATTTGAGGAAAGAAGTCAAAATAAAAGAAACGAATGAATTATGAAAAGTGATACAATTAGGCGGAATGCCCACTCGACCCTTAATCGAGTTGTTACATTTCGACAGTCTTTCTCTTCTTTTTTTTCTCATTCTGTTTTAAGAACACATTTTCTCGAGTAAAGTTTAAAAAAAAAAAATTCCCTTTTTTTTCCCTTTTGTTTCAAAAATGTTCATAATAAATGAATTACCTTAAATCTGAAATTCCCGGTCCTTCTATAATCCACAACCGGCGGTCTTCCGTTAGAGTACACCGGCCCGTCCATCCCTGTGACAAATTTCCTGTAATATTTCCATAGTCAACTGAAATTATTATTTTTGTCATTTATAATTTTATTTTTATTTTCATTTGTCCACTTTTTTAACAACGTGCTCTGTATTTTGATTTTGGGTGGACCCTGTCTCTCACTGAGTCTATGATTTTAGTTCTCTCTGTGAATTGCTGGAATGTTAGGCATTCATCATGAAACTGAGTGAAATGCTCTGAGTAGCGAACGAGCACTTATTGAAACAATCACCGGAATACACGCATTCTGCGACTGAATTGTAAGATAATGGCTGCACAATATCTCACCAATGGACGACAGGTACAAGAATGCACCGAAACAATTGTGGTGATTTTAAATAAAGAAGGTCGTTAATTCCATTTTCTGTGGTTTGTCGATTTATGCGTCTGTGCGCGTAGGGCGTGAACGAGTATGTGTGTGTGTGTGTGTGTGTGTGTGTGTGTGTGAGCATGTGATCTCACGCACGGGTGTACGTGTGTGCTTCTATATTTATGTATGTATGTCCCTGTAATCGCCTCAATTGTTAAAGTTTACTGCTCAAACTTTGCTAAAACACCACCAGGACAGTCAGATCTCATTTTCAGTGGTGTCATAGTTATGTCAGATTTAATTACATGTTGACCCTTACAAGGCAAAAGTGAAATCCCCAACGGAGATACCTACATCGGTGCTTCTTACTACAAACCTACACCAACAATCATTCTAGACTCAATCCAGGAATTAGTCACTCACACACCATTCCATTACAACGACGAGGAAACAGTGAGTTCACTGTTATGTCTCTCTTTCTCAACCTAATTCTCTCTCCTTCTCTCTCTTCGTTTTCCGCTACTTGTACAACTTTATGTGACCACCATCCCAGCCCGTCGTTTACCTACTTTAAAACGCCCACTACATACAATCATCACGTTGATTCATCCACCGCAATCACTTTAATAATCAAGTTGAACATCAACAGTATTAATAGCACCAGGGTGGCCTCAAAATCCATAAAGTGTCTCCTCTCTTACAATCTTATTTCAAAATAAAAACAGTACTCTCTTCTTTTCTAGCACATTCTCGTATTTATTATAAATATCATTACGACATCATTTTTATTTTGTCTGTTACTTGTTGCTAACTGATGCATTAAAATCATTGAACGCCCCCTCTTTCTACGTTTCCATCCCTCCTTGCCAATCTCCCGCTCCATCGCTCGCTTTCCCTCTCTGTCTCTCTGCTTCTCTCACTATATATTGCTCACTCTCTCTCTTTCTGTCTATGTGTATCTCCTTACACACACGCACACACATTTATGTCTGTCTTTCTCTACCCATTATTCTCAACTCCTTTCACACAAAGAAAGGACACAGTCCCCCATACTTTCGCAATAATTTAGTAGCATTCAGACATGAAAGCCGAACAAACTAATAATAAACCTATATCAGATATTATTGATGATTTTTTGAACTACAAGTGAGATAACTTCTACTTTATTTCAAAACAATCTCAGAATTTAATATTTTGGTGCTACTTTTAGAAATAGATTTTTGAAAAGGTTATCGTAGCTACACTTTATCATTTAGAATATTCATGGATTTCTTTATCGTATTTAAAAAAAAATTTCTGTTCAAAGGAAACTCCTCAATTCAAACTATGACGATGTTTTAGATAGATTTTCTTCTGTATTTTTTATTAATTTTCAAAAATAATTCCAAACAAACACAATATTTACAAAAAATATCTTTAATGTGAAAATTTATGGAAGGAAGGAATTATAAAAAGAACGCTGGAAATTTTTTTGTTCTATGACAACAACTTACACAGCGTCTGAGAATATTGCGTTGTCACTACACAAGATCAGTTCCATCTCATAGGAGTAAATAAATCACATTTATATTTGTATAACGGATGTATAATAGGTTTATTTCTATGGAATCCAGTGAGTGTATTTTAGAAACAACTTCAGAAGGCAGTCACAGAGAAATAGTAATATTATTAAGGTGATGAGCTGGCAGAATCGTTAGCACGCCGGTAAAAATGCTTAGCGTAATTTCGTCCGTCTATACGCACTGAGTTGAAATTCCGGCAAGGTAGACTTTGCTTTTCAACCTACCGAGGTCGATAAAATACGTAACAGTTAAGCATACAGGTCGATAAAATTGACTGGCCTCTCCCTTCGAAATATTTTGCCTTGTGGCTACAGTAGAAAGAATTGTTGTGTCATTGTGGTGGTGGAGGAAGTCGAATTCATTGATATATTTTGCTGGACAGTTAAATGCCAGAACCATTAGAACATTTGATGAAACCCATTGCTTTGTTTCAGATCGATTTCATTTTCAGCCGTAGTCAGTTTACCTATCATCCTATAGGGCTCACTTCATTCCTCTCTTTCCTCTCTCTTCCCCTCACGCCTTCTCTCTTCGTCTCTCTCTCCCTCTCTTCGTCTCTCTCTCTCCCTCTCTTCGTCTCTCTCTCCCTCTCTTCGTCTCTCTCTCTCCCTCTCTTCGTCTCTCTCTCCCTCTCTTCGTCTCTCTCTCTCCCTCTCTTCGTCTCTCTCTCCCTCTCTTCGTCTCTCTCTCCCTCTCTCCCTGCGTTACATTCCACCCTCTTCTTCTCTCCCTCTTTAGATTTTGCATCTAATTCGAAGTTACATCTATGCCACTATATATCACGCCGGTTTCGTTTGAGAATTACATTAAGTATGCTTGTACCTGGCATATGCACAACCGCTTATGCGTTTATTTCCTGTCTAGTAATATACTTGGTCGGAGAACTGAATTTTCATCGTCGAAAAAGACGGAGATTCTACCAGGATGTCTTACGAAGTATCTTAGTTTCTTACTGATCTAGCGTAGCTCAGCGGAACGAGCAAACAAAATACGAATCAGCTGCAAACTTGTGTACCATAATTGTAAGATAAAACACATTTGAAGGCAGAAAGAAAAGTATTAAATGTATACATTAATCATTGAAGAATTTCAAAGGAGAGATGAAATATATTCATATCGCATGGATATATTTATATGGAAGCGTGAATAGAAGAAATACGAAAGGGGGAAAACAAAACAAAAGAAAAGCAACATCTATTTCAGTAAATCATATCTAATAAGCAGCTTAGTGCTTGAGATGTTGAAGGAAAAATGATTGTAACGATAAGTTTATCACGTGAATGAAATATAAACGAAATAATATAAGTAATAATGTGAAACCAGGAAGAAATCGAGAACTGAGAGTTTTTTATTTTTATTTTTATAATATTTTAGCGAGTTCTACAGACTATGCAAGGTAAGCTTCCAGCAATCAGATTGTGAGATCTAACTTCGATTCTCAGTTCATTTATTCCGGTAATGATCTAGAGAATGCCATAAATCATATCATCTTTATTTCTTCTTCCTCTTAAATGTCTAAGGCTTCATATGTACTTAGAAAATGCAGTAACACATCAAGACATAATCGCTGAGTCGTAGCAAAAGTGTGAAAAAAATAAAGGATTGAGACAAATGATTTTACAAAATGAATACCTAAGTGTGTGTGTGTGTGTGTGTGTGTATGCGTGTGCGTTTTTATGTGTTCTAATGTGTGTGACCGTGCGAGCGTGCGCATGCGGGTGTCCATATAAAAAAAAATCAAAGAAGTTAACTTTTTCAGTCCTCCAGAGTAACGTTTGGCGCCACAACTTGGCTGCATAAGAGATGTGTGATAAAGATAATATTTGTATGGATGCACCATCTGCTAGAAATCGAAGCTAAAATCACACCAACACCACATATTTCAGGTTTAAATCAGTAAAGACAAAACCAACCAACCAACCATGTTAACACTATACGATGGGTTAGTTTTAAGAAAAATTCCACATTTCCCTAAATTTGCACCACACTGTTAAAATAATCGACGGAGTACATTAGGTAATTGAATCCTAGATATATTTTGCCTAAGGTCAAAGTGGTATTGATATCACTGCAAAGGTTTTGGTAAGCTATGTATAAGCAGAACTATATAGACAACCCTCGTGTGTCACCGGTAGTTACTTAATTCGACACACGATAATTAAGTTAAACTTCCTCTCAATGTTCTTCCAATTAGGATGCAACGCTATACAAAAGTCTTTTTCCTTTGGTGCTTTTCAAATGCTTCACGTCCATCGTTGACTGACATTATAAGGATGGTTTCTATTTCTTTTTTTACAAAAGTTTGCGAATAAAAATAAGCTTCAATAGAATTGGTAAAATAGGATTTAATGAAACAATAATAGATTCTGTTAGGAAGGAGAACATATTGTATTAAATGGACCCAGAACTTGAGTGGTACTTAACTTTATCGATCACGAGAGGATAAAAGATAAATTGAACACCATCGGGATTTGAACTGGGAACGTTAGAATGAGGTAAAATGAGAAACTTGTACTTCATAGTGGAAGATTTTGCTTTTTACGTTAAGTATTTATCTCACATGGTGCATTTTCTTCATTAGTAGATAGAGATGTGATTGATACATTACTGCAATTGATACACGCTCCGTATGATAGTAAAAACTCATCGTTGTCTGTTGGGACACGAAGACATATTGTCTCATCATAAAGAAGCTAGTGAGAGGAATTAGAATTTGAACACAGATCACAAAGACTTGCGATCCAGTGTTACAACAGTCCACGGTTCTTGGCTTCTACTTCATTCGATAACTTCCATAGAACAACAAGTAAAGTGGACTCCTGGGATCCCTGCATTATTACCACAAGGTGTCCTTTCAAACAACTCGGCCAATTCACCGTCTCATTTATATTATTATTTGTAACATTTTCGTATTATTTTTATATCATTTATATTATCGCTTTTAAATTATTTCGATTATTGAATTATTTGTATTTTTTCTATCAATTCTAACCTGTGATATAGCAATATTGAATCCTATGTTAGGAATTAACGCTGCTTTGTTGTTGTTGCTGTTGTCGTCGTCGTTTTAGCAATTCATTTAAGCATGAATAATCATTTCACAGATAAAACAATCCATCCGTGTAATAGGAATTTCATTGATGGCGGTGGCGCCGTTGGTAATGGTAGTGGTGGTGCTGTTGCGATTGATATTCAATGGATTATCATTTGAAAAATTAACATAAAATTAAACATGCAGATACACATAGCTCACATAAATATATACACCATATATACTCACTGGATACACAGAAACGTTATATGAATGCATGGCATACGCAGGGATAAACACACACCAAATATAACCAGACACATACACCATTACATACGCAACGTCACCACGGTACACCAGCACAAACGGGAAAGCCTCTATGGAGTCATTGAACTTACTAGAAATTACAGTGGAACATCGTCGAGTTATTATCTTCTGTTGTCTCAAACACACTGGATGGCCTCCATCTGGAATGTATGGATTTTTGTCCTACTCTATTGTGGCTGCGCAGTAAAATAAAAATGCATGATTACATGCATGGTGATTGCCTCCTCCCCGAGCCGCCTTGTTGCCCATGGCCTTCACGACCTTCCTTGTGCCACGCTATTTACCTCATCAGTTTCAAAATCGCATTGCAAACCTTCCACAAACCACACGCGTCGAATTACCTGGTCAACAAACATGCTTTCATACATTCAATCCTGCATTCACACTCATTATCCTTAGATCTATACATAAGCATATATATATACACAGATATGCACATTTATATGTACATATAAGTACATATATACATACATACGTACATATATATACATACATACATACATAGAAATGCCCATCATCAAGAATACACACTACATCTACCTCCTACACACCCAGTCATCTCGTGGCACTTTGCACATCATATAAACCGCAAATATCTACACACTACACAAGACATCACCATACAATTCAAACTCCCAGTAATAAAACCACAGTATACACCCACTACGAATATATACAGACTCATACCATATTCACCTACCAGAAGTGCCAAATCATTATACACACACACACACAAACCCACACACACACACACACACACACACACACACACACACACACACAAGTAGCTATATGACATTATACAAACACTCAAGTAGCTATGTACACTCACTAGTAACTATGGAACATTATATACACACTCACAGATAGTTGTATGACGTTATACACACACACAACACATGTAGCAATATAATACATATGCACATGTAGCTATAACAAACAAAAAACTAAAAATGCGATAATGTAAATTGGTAGACATATTAAAACTCCTCATTTCATTTTCTATTGCTAATATTTTCTTCTACAAGGCTGTCGATCTTTTTTTTATTTTACTAATTTATTATAACGTCAATTTTTACTGGTATTTTATGTTTATTTTCACATTTCTCTCATTTGTTTATATCAGTCTCTATTCTGTTGCTTCTCCTATTTAAATATTACTTGGTGTTGTTTTTGTTATTATTATTATCATTTTTTCTATTAACAATAATAATAATTTTACAAGTAGTAGTTCTGTAACGCATTTTTTTCTTTTCCATTTTGCCATTGTTTTTTTTTAAATTTCTGTTCTTTCATTTTGTTTTTTTGTTTTTTCCTTTTTGTTGTTGTTGTTGTCGTCGTCGTTGGTATCTCTTAAAGAAAATAATCGATAAAATTAATTATTCCCTATGTATTTATGCAACAAAGTGTTTCTGTTCCCACAATGCTTCACTGTTTTCATATTGTTAAATTAAAAGTGATTTATTGAAAGCAGGGATGGAATGAAAAAATAAATTATCTGTTGGCAAATAATATATATATATATATATATATATATATATATATATATATATATATATATATGTATGTATGTATGTATGTATATATATATGTATGTATATATATATAGGTATGTATGTATATATATATATATATATATATATGTGTGTGTGTGTGTGTGTGTGTGTGTGTGTGTGTGTGTGTGTGTGTGCGTATGTATGTATATATGTATGTATATATACTCACAAACATTACCGGTTCAGCCATAGTAACAATAAAAACAACAAAAACAATAGTATCAAAAATAATAATAATAATAATAATAATAATGTACATTTTAATCAACAAAATACCTTCTTTCCCCCTCTATCTTTCTGCCTGTTTCGCTCACCCCCAACGCCATTGGGGTGGTGTTATAATTTCATCCATTTTTATATGCATACATTTGACACATAGCAGTCTTTAAGAACTAATTGAAAACGTGAACATACATATATATGCATGCACACACACATATACATACATAGTCTTCAACAGGTGTATTATTTATGCACGCTAACTCACTCATTCCTCTTTTCTGCACTCATACATATATGTACACATATGTACATATACATGCATGTAACTATGCGGGAATCTGATGGATTAGACTCATGCATTCAGGCATATGTAACTCTGAGTAATAACTGTGATTCATTAACTGGCTCCTTCCACATCTGTCATATATACGTATACATGTGTGTTTATGTACACGTGTGTCTATATATATATATATATATATATATATATATATATATATATATATATATATATATATATATATATATAAACACGCACACACACATATGCGCATATATATACATATACAATTTACGCTGGCAAGAAATGTAAACGCAAATTTCTTGAAATCCGGATTGAATTTCTGATCTGAGATGATGTTTCATTAATATAACAACTATTTGATGTAGTATTAATGTAGTTTCTGTGTGTATATATATTTGTGTGTATGTATTTGTGTGTGCGTGCCTATATCTGTGTATGTGTGTGTGTGTATGTTTTACTATATCCATATATACGTGTTTGCTCTTCTGTGTGCTGTTTATATGAGTGTTTGAAGTGTCGATTGGAAGAAAGCGAGAGAGGGAGATAACTGCAGAGTACATCATATAAAGATAATTAATATATAGATCCCGCCATATGTTCGTCTTCACGCATGAATACCTCTTTTTATTTGGTGCATGATTCTATTTGTGCATGTGAGCATGCATGAATGAGTTGCTCACGCATGCATGCATAGCATTTCTCTTTTAGGAAAAATGTTTGTGTGTTTGTGTCTCTATTTGCGTTTGTGGGAATGTTGAATGTTGCAGGTAAATAAATCATATATTGATGTTGCCTTTTGATTAACTTATTGCTTAATGTAGGAATTCTACATTTGTCATGAAAGCACTGTTCTTGATGAGTGTATCATTAGTATTTAATTGATTAATTTCAATGGCCACGCAGTCCTCAAGACTTAGAATGTAGCCAATTTAACAACAACCCCCCGCTGTCCCAACCACCCAACCACCCAACCACCATCATCCCAGTAGCTATTAATTCACAGTATGTAGCGTAATAATCTAAGAAATAAATTCTCTATTCGTGAATATTTTATTGTATGCGTAGGGTGGAACATCGAAGGAGATGGCAAAGTGTTTCTGTAACAATACCGCATTTAGAAATGAGTTTCTTTGTCGAAGGTTCAAATCATTCAGAGATTGAATCTTCTTTTTCATGAATCACATGTATATGGTAATCAATAAAATAAGTAGAGGTTGAATTGCGTTTGCGTATATATATATATATATATATATATATATGTATATATATATACTTCAGGTTGTGACCAAGATAACTTCAATAAATGATAAAATACACAGCTAATGATCCGGATTTCTTTTATTTTCTTCCAAAATCGGAAAACGTTCATACCTTTTGAACTAGGATTGCAAAACTTACCAAACTATAGTTTATTCTACTCGTCAAAGTTATATTTATCTCCTAATAACATCGAAGCGTTGTGTTGCAAAAACGGCCTCAATGGTGCCGCAGAATGTGAGTGCAAAAAACGATCAGACAAGGGTGATAAATCAGTTAAATTCGGTTGCTCAAGATTTTGGTATAAAGAATAAGTTTTAGTATAATATATTATTGCATTGGATTTTTATAGAATGTTACTCCTACATTATATTAATAATATCGATATTGTTATTCATTGTTATTCTTTCAACTAAGCTTTGTTGGAATACCTGGAATCTTGCATGAGTAGCTGACATGCAGCTTGCTGTCTACGGCACCATGCCATTTGTTCTCTTCAGTTATCAAGTTGATAACACTGATAATTGCCTACTCGGCAGTACAAAAGAGTCAAACTTTTTGAAACAGCTCTACTGTTCACTCTATTCCCATTTCCTTTGTGTTCCTCTCAATACTTTCCGATACTTTCCCCCATGCCCCAACAATAATCGACTCTATCGTTACCTTTTTCATCTTCC
Source organism: Octopus bimaculoides (assembly GCF_046866305.1). Classification (NCBI taxonomy): domain Eukaryota; kingdom Metazoa; phylum Mollusca; class Cephalopoda; order Octopoda; family Octopodidae; genus Octopus; species Octopus bimaculoides. Next base: position 601,860 of record NC_142943.1, read on the forward strand.
ACAGTCGGGCTATCTCGTATATAAGAGAATTATACACGTCTACATTCTCGCCTTTCTACTTAACTATACGTAAGAGAAATGAGCATGGTACATCAATTACGGGGAACGCATGTCTTCTTCTTTTTCTTCATGATCATCATCACCATTATTATCATCATCATCATCATCGATGCCGTCACAGAATAACTTTGGCTACAGCTAATGACACTGTTTTCTTTGAGTGCTGGACTGAATCCAAGGCACATTTTAACATCAGAACCTGATCCTTGAGTATCCTGGGACGAGTCCACTCAGATAAATTAGTTGGAACTAGGTTTCTCGTTTCAGTAGTGAGAAATCGATATTCTGTTTTTGTTTTCTACTGCAATAACCTCTATGTTGTGTTTTCCAGTCTCTGTTCCCCAGGTTCCCATTGAAAATTGTCATAGGTGCTCTCTGCCGTCCCCTGGTTAAGACAATAAAATATGCAGACATGAAAATAGTTGTAATTCTGACTTCATATTAATTAGTCAGAAATCAGTAGGGCACCTAATCTTCAAAAAATTGTTTTGACATTAGAAACATGTCTAAGTTTAGAATTACACTCCTGCAGAGGTTCTTGTATAAAGCGTTCATCTGAAGGATTCTAAAGTAAAACATATCTAAATAAATTTCGCTGAAATCGTGAAGACTCACAGTAGCGAAAGTAAATAGTTATCTAAAGGTAATGAAACTATTGCAATTATTAAAGACTTAAAAGAAGGAATCAAGAAACCGTGATGGTGTAATGGGTAGTTCCCGTAAAAATGCTGATAAAGGAATTCCTATTACTTTTGTTATACCATAGTAACTCTACAGAGTTTTGTTAATGCAAGCAATATTGTAACTCAGGAAACTGATGTGTAGAACTATTCATAAATCTGATGATATAGAGACAGAATAAAAACTGTTTCAAAACCTGAAAGCAGTAACTTCTTATAAGCTTAATATTATGGCAATTATTCTTCACTGCATTGACTTCTGGTTGTTCAAGAAAGCTGGAATAATTTTTCTAAAATCCCATGTTACAATTGTTATCCATTCCTGCAGCTAACTTCAGACAGAATAGTATCCTTAGCAACACATTTCATACCGTATCTATAAAGTAAAAGAAATTGCAGGCATTTTTTTCAAAGATAACCGGAATATTGGTTAACGTCTCCCACCACGAAAGATAAGGGAATGAATATAACAAATTAAAACTAACAATATGAATGCTTGCTCTACAAAGACCCTTGTGTAGTATTCCTTGCCATTTATTTGTGGCATTGTTGAGGACGGTTCTGTGGAATCTCGATACATATATTGTTTCTGAAGATAATATTGCCCTATTAGAAATACGATTCTTGTATTAATATAACCTCAATAATGTTAGTTATACCCATATGCATATAAACTAAGTATATGTATATGTGCATACTTATATATTTGTATGGATATATATACATGTGCGTGTGTGTGTGTGTGTCTGTGTGTGTGTGTCTGTGTGTGTGTGTCTGTGTGTATATGTTCGCATATACATTGATATGCATATATATATATACAGAGAGAGAGAGAGAGAGAGAGAGAGAGACCTGTATACTAATATATAATTACATAGGGTGAGCATCTTTTGTATATATCTGTATACATCTTATGCATACTAGTATGCATATATATATATGTGTGTATGTGCGTGTGTGTGTGTGTATTTATATTCATACATACGTATTATGTACTCTGTACTGTTTTAGACGACCCTTTGCAAAGTTTGAGATATATTTGTGTGTGGAAGAGGTGGTTTGAGTGTGAATGTGCTTGAGTGTATATGAGTAGGTTTGCAGTTAGTTTAAAACATAATTCCTATCTTATAGAATATTCAATAAACATACTTTTTCAGTGATTTCATGTAAAATCAACAAATTATGAATGCTTGAAGCTGTTTAGTACATCCTGGATAAAGCTTAGGTACTTTTTCATGCATAAATATCTAAATTGAGAAAATCTTGTCGAATCGATCCCAGTCTCTACCGATGGTGCCACAAAACTTGTAGCATAAACCTTTTTGTTTAATTTCTAAAGCTTTACTAATATTGTGTCTTCATTGCAGAAGAATGGACGCACGTGACATAATAGTCAAGTATGTTGAACTCATGATCAGAAGATTGTGATTTCAATTTCTGGAGCAAACTCTGCGTTGTATCCTTCAGCAAAACACTTTATTTCACATTGCTGGAGTACATTCAGCAAGCAACAATGTGTATTTTTATAATAGACGGACGTGGGGTTAATATACGCCACAGAATCTGGGAAACCAGCCCTTTGACCCTTTTTTTTAATATTATTAAAACAAGTTTCTTATATTTCAAATTATAGAAAGCTGGTCTTTAATATACTGTGAACTAATTCATCCTACGTCATAATTTTAGACGTTGTGGCCATGGCACATTATAATGTTTATCAGAGAAAGTTCTAGCGAAGACAACTATAATTTTAGAAATAACATTTTATGTCGCCGTCAACTCATAAGTGTACCCAAAACGATAACATATCAAAGCGTTATAGAACATATTTCCTGCAAAAATAGCAATACACCTGACTAAGGTACGGTTGGAGATTCCAGTATTTATTTAATCATTCAGTGACCATTCAGAATTACGAGGAAACAATAAACAAGTTCTTCTTAGATTTAACAACATCGTTAAATATCACAAGTCATATTTGTTATATGGATTACATATTTTAGTAAAGGAGATTAATATAAACTATTTAAGTGGTATAAGCTATCATTTAGAACTTTCCCCAATTTGCTGTAAGATTTCATTAAAGGATTAAGAATTTCGCTTCTAATAAAGTATCATGTATTTAGTAACATTTAGTATTACAATTTATTGTGCTTCATCGAGTGATTCTCATCCTGGTAAGGCACAGCTGTGGTATTTGGACATCCATAAGTAACACGGGCTTGCTAGGCGTATCATAAGTTTTAAGATAATTTTAATATTTATATAGAGTAACAGTGGGATCTGAAACTTTAATCGGTTTTCAAATTATGATTCGTGAAATGATGCAGATGCCTCTCGTGAGATTTTGTGTTCTCATTAGGTGTCTGCATCACCTGACATACCTCAGAAAAGTAAGCTGTCAAATTGTTTATTCACCTAAGGAAGGAAGGAAGGAAGGAAGGAAGGCGTGCAGCTGTTCACTTCAGCCGTTTCAAGAATAGGTGCGCGGATGGTGCATTTCTCTGCCGATGCCGACGCAGCAGTTGTGATTTTCTTTTCCATTAGAGAAAGAAGAATGATATTAACACACACACTCACACGCACATATATGTACGTATGAGAAGGAATATTTGTGGGAGGGGAACGGTGGTTGTGTTAAGAAACGGCAATTTATCTCTGCCTCAGCAGCTCACAAAGCTGGAGACCAATAAAATTATCGAGAAGCTATCGAGAACCAATATTCGCATATCGTAAGACCTGTATTAAAATCTTATAGTTACATCTCTTTATTCATTCGTTTATATTGTGTTTCCTTTTGTCTAATTTGTCCTCCCGTCATTCGAGGATAGATAAAAGTAAGTAGTAATCTAGTTACAGGCATAAATCTAATCATATGCGTGTGCATGTGTGTGTCTGTGTGTGTATGAGTTTGGGTGTGCGTGGATTCCCATGACTGTCGCCATCCAATTCCATTATCATGAATTTGAATCGGGAGCTTGAGTCGTCAATCTTTCGTTTGCTGATTACACAACCACGAACGCTGCCCGTAAGGGTGCAGTGCTCATGGTAGAGATTGCAGTGCTCTTGGCGGAGCATGAGTGATTCCTCTCCTCAGCATCAATGTCAGAAGAACCAATGGCTCAGTTGAGCTCTTACGCTGCCTCTTCACAATCTCCCATGCTGCGCTCGCATAACTTAGCTGTATATCTGGCAGGGTGGCAGAACGGGTGCTATACCGCGCCAAATGGCAACCCGTAACTATGTGGGGTCGTCAGTCGTCAGTTCGTGAGGTATTTTGAAAGTACCCGCATACCCAGAGTAATTACACCTTTGGTAATTGTGTTGGTACTTAGTCATGTAATGGTACTAACGGGTGAAAGGAATGCACATATTTTAACCATGAGAAATGAACATTAAAGAAAAGAAGAGATATATTGAAAGGGAGTAGAGGCGGGGTGAAATGATAAGAAATTCAATTGGTAAAGTATGACAAGTAAGCAGGAAATATCAAAGAAAATCTCAGAAGACATGTTTCAATGCTTTTACTTCGAATATTAAATCTAGATATATTATTGCCATTGTAAGCGATCTTTGAATTGTAACTTCATTGGTTAAATCAAGTTCTCCCCCATAGATCGTCTGTGTGTGTTATCTGTAATCATCTGTCGCTTTCCCGTTTGTTTCCGATAATTCACTTAACACTTCACTCTCTATTACACCAAACAGTTATTAGATATATCGGCGTGGTTTAGTTATATCGAAATTTTTTATTAAGTAATGGTATCATTAGCAAACAAAATAACGTCAATTACTCTGTCTCAATTGGCATAGTTTCTTTTTTTCTGTATCTATTAATTTTCGCAAGGGAATGGTAATACGGGAAGATGTTTACAACACTGTCTTGTAAATTACAATTGACTTTCCGTCAGCTCGATTAAACTGATTTGAATAAGATGTTAAAGATGCCATATTGATGAACAACAGTTTAGAAAGGTTAGCTATTAATGTATTTAATAATGTTATCTATAATTCATGCTGAATAACCTCACCTATTATATTTTGTTAAAGAATGTCGCCTAACTTTATGTTTCGTGGAATAATGCCACATTTTAAAGGTTTTCTCCAAGAACCACCTCTAGTTTTAACCTAAACACATCCTTCCATACGTGCTTCTATGATTCAAGCAATATTTCGAGAAAATAAAAAAATAGTAATGACGAAAACAATTGGATTTATGTTCGTCAAACCAATTACTGGAATATTCCATACTCAGCATGTATAAAACTATGGAATATCATTTTCAAGTACATCTATGATCTTTTGAAATCTGCTGAGAGATTTTGAAATAAGGCGTTTAAAAATATAGTGATGTTGGTGGTGACGGAAGGAGGGGGTGATTGGAGCGGTGCTAGAGGCAGCAATAGTAGTTATTCTTTTTGTTAATGTTTTGGTGTTTAACCATTGAACAATCTTGATTGATCAGACTTAATTACAAAGTTATTCCAAGCAAGACCATGCCGCCTTATTTACGTAAAGTGGGCCATAAATAAATACTATAAAATATCGTGTCTTGTCTAATGTTCTGACGATTTAACTAAATAATTATGCGCTAATTCCATAAATAATATAATTGTTTCTACTATAGGCACAAAGTCTGAATTTTGTGGGGTACTTGATTTATCGACCCCGAAAGGATGAAAGGCAAAGTCGACCTCGGCAGAATAATAAATGATATAATGTAACACCGATGTTATTATTAATGTTCTGATTTAACTGGCGTTTCATAAAGATTCGCCAGCTTTGAAAAGTCTGTTTATTTCTTGAGACTCCGGAGAACAAATTATTCCATAAGTCAGTCCTTTATCCTTTTATTTGTTTCAGTCATTTGACTGTGGCCATGCTGGAGCACCGCCTTTAGTCGAAAAAATCAACCCCAGAACTTATTCTTTGCAAGCCTAGTACTTGTTCTATCGGTCTCTTTGCTGAATCGCGAAGTTATGGTGACGTAAGCACTTTAGCATCGGTTGTCAAGCGATTTGTGAGGGGGGGGGCAAACACACACACACACACACACGCACACACACACACACACACACACACACACACACATATATATATGTATATATGACGGGCTTCTTTCAGTTTCCGTCTACCAAATCCACTCACAAGGCTTTGGTCGGCCCGAGGCTATAGTAGAAGACACTTGCCCAAGGTGCCACGCAGTGGGACTGAACCAAGAACCATGTGGTTGGTACTTACCACACAGCCACGCCTGCGCCTGTAATATAAACTGTAAAGCTCTGATTAAGAGGAGATTTAACTACTATTTTTACAAACTTCAGTGACCACAGGCTGATTCTTTTGTACATGTAACGTTCCAAAAATTTGTGTGAGTGTGAATATGTCATAAGCGTATTCATAATATTGCCGTCCATAATACAAAAGCCAGTAATCCCCCAATAATATGTAGAAATTTAGGTGATAGCATTTATGAGTGTAAATCTATTTTGACGAGGAACGCTGTGCTTTTCATTATTTCAGTGACTCATTAAAGAACAACTGCTTCAAAGACAGAATTCAGTACATACAGAATAGTACCGATTCATGTAAACGAATTCCACCACCCCGCCGCACACACGTGCGCAAACTCTCACATATGTAAGAAGACACGCACACACATTCATAAATATAAATACAAATTAAAAGGTTTCGTATATATTTCCTTTCCACTTTCTCATTATTCAATTGCTTTCGAAATAATGCAGGAATTTAGACTATAATCTTCTTTACGCATGCCAGACACGATATTCTCTCTCTCTCTCTCTCTCTGTTGTATATATATATATATATATATATATATATGTATGTATGTTCTGTTTTTTTATATTTGCGCTTATCTGCTATTTTACCGGATAAATTTTGCAGAACGTAGAAATTATGTTTCCTACATTGTTTCTACTCAAAGATGAACAGGCAAAGTTCACAAGATTTAATCTCGGATATTTTGTCATTGTTCTCCATTTTTAGCTTCTAAGGATTTCATACTCCAAGTTGCTTTTATACTTTTATAACATGGTTTCACTATGCGTCACCTTAGTGTCGTGCACTAATAACAGTGTGATATACAAAATCACGGAACCGGGTAGACACCAACTGTCTCCACTTGATGTATTGCCCAAATACTTTGCCAACAACTGTTACTAATCCAAAATATCTCTCAACGAACTATAACAACTTCTCGACAGTTCCCTGTAACTCCGCGCACAACACCTTTCGAATTCCTGCGATTTCCCATCCGTCGCTCTCAGTCAAACACGCTGCTTAATTATGCGAGTTCGGCTAGTCCATTCTCACAGGGGGTGTCATGATTCATGCTTTGTTTTCCTCTGCGTAAGAAGGTCAAATCACATTGATAAAAAGTATGAAACTTTTTGTCGACATTTCCACAATCGGGTCTGTGTGTATAATTCATCTTTCAGTTAATATAGAAAGTTCTACATCAATCACCCAGCGTGGTTTTATTTCTGTTCCTACAAAATTGTTATAGCTTTGGAAATCGTTCTTTCATAAATGGTAACAATAACGAAACGGTGGACAGAGTGAGTCACAAGTGAATTAATATCGTTCGATACTTAACCCACTAGTCAAATACTAGTCAAATACTAGGGTCAATCTCACTGACTCTTGTATCCATATGAGAAAGAAATATTATTACAAACAATAAGGCTCTTTTGCTTCAATACCAGTATTCCAAAGTCGCTAATATAACGAATTGGGTGGATTTCATTGAATGATCTCTTCCCTTTCATTTTCTGACACAAAATGTTATGAATTTTCAAGGGATTTAAATTGAAAGAATCGTTCAAGCATTGGACATATTGTTGCCATATTTGTTGTACCATTTTCTTCAAATCCCGCTGACGTCAAATTAGTCTTTTATTATTTGGGGGGTTGATAAAATGAAGTATCCTGTGAATATAGAATCGATTTATTTGACCATTTCTGCAGCCAACTCTTCTCTCCAGGTAGCTATTTTAGTAATCCATATTATATTATTATTTTATTTACTATGAAACTAGTAATTATTACTATTATTGCAGCATAGTTTTACTATTATTATTATTCACTGGAATTTTCTAGCTGAGAATTAAAAATATATTTGGTTTGTTGCTGTTGATTTTTGCTTCTTTTTATTATAAACGTATTCCTCTATTGAGTGATTAAGAAGAAAGCAGCATTTTAATTTGTAGATGAAACTGGACAGTGAAGCTATAGCAGAGACAGCTGGCAGCGGTATAATGTAGACAGGTGATGAGGAAAACTGAAGATAGTCTTGAGAAATTAAACTGAAATTAATATGTTTGTCCTTTTTTTTATACTAATTTGTTTAAATAGCAAAATAATTAATGCTGTATCAAGTTTACTTTTAATTAATCTAAAGTGAAATTATTAATAACAAATGTACTTTTTGCTCTCTTCTAATTAATTATCCTCTATCTTTCACTATATTGGTAAAAATTAAATTTCCCCCTAATATGTGCTTTTTGTCACATTTTTAAAATTTTAAATTCATATATGTGTGTGCATGCTTGTGTGCGTGTGTGCGTGTGTGCGCAGACACATAGATATGTAGGTATACACAAACACACACAAACACACACACACACACATAATTTCGCATTTAAAAGTAGTTTATTGTTATTTTCCGCAGAAATATAAACATCAAGTTAACAACAAACAATTTAAATTATTGAAGTAAAAATGTGGTCGTAGTGTTTTTTTGATGAGAAACTAATGTCAAAATTATACAGCACTGAAGGAAAAACATTGTTATAATTGGGCCATTATTTTCAACAATCAAGCGACATAATTGTTTTCTTGGTGACACCAACAACATTACCATCACAATTTTGATGATGATGATGATGATGTTGATGAGAGGAGGAGGGGAAGCATGATGATGATGATGATAGTCAACATCATCGTCGTAATCATCAACAACATCACTGCAATTAGCGAAGATGAAGCTATTTTGTGATTAGAGCATATATTACAGTGGCTGCATCCATCATTCCGTTATCCTCACCGTTTCTAGTAGCCATACTACTACTACTACTACTACTACTACTAAAACTTAATTCTTCTACATTAGAATATATAAAATCATTTGTAGCTGTACTTAAGACCATGTAGTTATGCACACTTGCATGAGCACGTATATATATATATATATATATATATATATATATATATATATATATGTGTGTGTGTGTGTGTGTGTGTGTGTGTGCTCCTTTTATATGTGTGTATATATGTATAGGGTATTAGAGGACACTAGATTATCAGTATATTATTCTCTTCAAACCTATTAAAATGTTTTTTTAATTTGTTTCAGATTCGCCATGGCCGATGAAATGCTAACACAAGAAACGAAAAGAAAAGATATGCATTGTTAGTCTATATACATAACACAGCAATTTGGACATTGGCATCTTCTAAATGGTGCAACACCTATTGTAATCAATTTGAATGGAATTATGAGGCCTCAAGCAAAAATGTTTAAACTTTACGAATGTAAAAACCAATAAATATTAAATAAATAAATAAAACAAAAATCAAAAGACATTCTAAATGTTTGTGCTCAATAAATACACAAGTTATGAAACGGGTCCCAAATATTTACGAAGATAATCCTGGAAAAGGAATGAGGACCATTGCTAAAGAACTGTAGGTGTCGCAGTGGGCTAGTAAAATTGTGGTGGGTGAAGATATTCAATGCTAGTAATATGATTGACGAGAAGTTAATTCATGTCTAAAGATACAGGAAAACAATTTGATCCGTCCCAAGCGAACTCTTCGCGAACATTGCGAACATCACTGGATTGTTTTCTTTTGCGAAAAATTTCGACGAAGACCAAAAGTCTAACACAAGAAATGACAGATGGTTCCCAAAAGTAACCGGAAACGTTCACCGTAGGACAAGCCTGTTGTAGTTGCGGTATTGGAGACTGTTGGATGGATGAAGCACACAGTGAAATGCCATAAGTGTTTAAAATCTATTCAGCATCTCAAAAGCTCACGTGACCTCGAATGGATATCAAACAATTTTTATGATCTTGTTAGCGCGACGCTTATGAACTCCAAACTCACCAGATTTAAACCCCAATGGATTACGACGATTCGAGAATTGTTGAAGAGAAGACTTATCAACATCCTTATACCACAATCATTTCAATGAAGGCCATTTCAATAACAAGGCTTGGTAGAACCCAACAGGTTATAAAACATGAATTAGGCGACATACCACGTTGTAAAATCAAATACTACACTTTGTTATTGAGAAGCGAACTTCTTTGCTATTCTAAGAATATTTTTTTAATATAACCGCAAGAGATTACCGATTCTAAGTTTATGATGTGATAAATGCAAACATCTCTTATGATTAATTCTTATTTGGAAGATTTGAGGAGAATGGAATGTAAATTTTACTCCAGCAGAAATTGTACTCAAAGCATATACTCTTAAAAGTCGATCTAAAGTACAGAGCCGATCAAACTATAATCTCGGCTAGACACATGGTTTTACTTTCATTTCTTTAATATTTTTTCCTTCTTTTTGCTACAATTTTTAACATAAAAACAGTGAAAAATATATAAAAGCAATTGAAAAGAAGTGTAAAAAGACAAAGGCAAAAAGAAAGAAAACCGGCAATGTACATTAATTTTGATTTAAGCTACAAATTTGTGTGTTAGAATATCTCAACCTTCAATCTATCTAGAATATACACAAGAAAATAGCGCAGTATTATGAGAACATAAAGTATAGAACTGTCAAATTCTGAAGGAATTATGTCTCTGGGTTTATCACGTGATTTGAATTCTTTTTTCTTTCTTTCTTTCTTGTTTATGTTGTTCAGAAAGTCAGATGTTTCTTTTAGTTCTTCTAGACAATAGAAAGATAACTCTGTTGCGAAAACACGAAGCAGAGAAATATAATTTATTTCAGGGTTGGTTTAGAGATATTTCAAATGATTTCTAACTATAATTATGATTTCTAACGAGATTATTTAAATAACGAACAACAAACAATAAATAAACTGGAGTAGGTGTGAGTCGGAGCAGAGAGTCAAAAGACTCCCCACTCTCCCGTTTGACTCTGCTTGTTGCCATTCTAAGTGGTGGATAAGAAGACACAATAAGTAAACCTGGTAGTTATAGCTGTCCCGCTTTCCTTAAATCATATTCTTCTCTGGTAATTAAGAATAACTCGTATATACTGTGTCTAAATATATTACTATATGACAGTCATGGGTGGAATGTATTTGACACAATGAAATCAGCTCTGTCATTGCTAATGACTTAAAATTAAATATTGAGAAAAATGTCTGTGGAATTTAGTTACGTCCCTCAAAATAGCGAGTTCGAATTACGCATACGAGTGGCTTTCTCTGTTGTTGCGAAGATCATTGCATGAAGTACTAAATCAACTGCCAACCGACATTTTGAACCCTCTCAGATTGTGGTCAACGGAGCTGGATTGGGGATTGGGAGTGGTTTACAGGACGCAGTTGTTTGGGGAGTGAAGAGCGCTCTTAGGATGTGGATGGTTTGAGTGCGGATACTGAGAGGAGGCAACAAAGTGAACGTGAAGAAACTTAACTAATCTTATTTGGTTTATATTAATGCTTAACTGATTAACAACCCACTGCGAGTACCTGTATACATACATACACACATCCATGCACACACACACACATCACATTAAATATCCTCCTCTATAAACGATTAACCTTATCTTAAGATAAGAAATGTTATCACATTTTTGCAAAACTTTCAAGGATGGATGCATTATGTCTAATACTAATATTTAGATAACTTCGTGTGTATTATGATCCCAAATGCCACTAGAGTTCATTTCGTATTTTTTTATCTTTTATAATTTGATTATATGTCCCATTCTTTCAAACTCCTGTCATATACTGAGATATGAATGAATGCATCATATTTTACATAAAGATTTTAATTTTCGATTTTTCGTGGTTTGCCACTCACATCTCAATGACGTTTTTGCTGTTATTCACTGAACCATCTTTTTCTCCCCGCGAACCACATCTGACACTTGTTTGTGCAACGATTCAGTCTTTACTAGTTCGCTTGATATCATGAAAATGATACCGTCCTTAAAGTGGGAAGGACGTACAGATCCATGTAGTTGAATATGTATAAGATTGATTCTTCGTTGCTGAAATACTTGACATGATCGATCTGCTCAACCAGGGCTAATCCAAAGCTAATCAACAAGAACACTAAAAATATCTCATCCTGGCAGACATTATTGCGTTATTCTTAAAATTCTGTAGTTTCTGAAACAGCCTTTTCTGTTCTGAATATTCATCTAAATCCATTTATCACGATCCGCTCTTTTTGTCTCTCGATCTCTCTTTCAATCCCACTCTTTTCCTATTATAGATTATGTGTATTATATATGCGTGTAGTTATGGCAGCATGCTGGCGAACTCTTTACCACGCCGGACAAAATGTCTTTCATGCAATGAAATATACACCAGTTTCACATTCGGGGTTATATAATCTACTTATCTCTTACCCCCAAATTCAGGCCTTAGGCCTATAATAGAAAATATAATTTATGTGTGTGCTTATAAACGTACGCAACTATTTAATCGTTACAATTCAATTTTATATTAATTATTCTCGTTTAACGTGATTCTCATCCATTGTCACAATAATTTTGCTGTAACCCTTTGCTCATTCCATCTATAGGTCGCTTGAAAATCCTGTTAAACAACTGGGAGCACCTATTTTCAGGCAATTTTCTCTTTTCATCGGCAATTGGTAATCTGTTGTCCAACCATGACACTAATCGGAATGACGTGTCAATCACAAAGACTTTACTCGAATCGATATTTAAAAGTTCAGTTTAAATAAATTAATTATACACTGCTGCCGGCATTGAAGACAATTTCTCTTTGATCTTCATGCGCATGCACACACACCATACTAACATGCATATGATGTATTGGTTAAGAGCGCGGGCTACTAACCCCAAGATTCCGGGTTCGTTTCAAAGCAGGGACGTGAATAATAATAATAATAATAATAATAATAATAATAATAATAATAATAATAATAATAACAATAATAACATCGAAAAATATATCTTAGGAATGAGAATCCAGGTCCCAAATTTCCCCAAGACACCTGATGAAGGCCGGGCGGTTGTGTTAACTACAAACAAGATGAGGACAAATACCCGTCAAATGTAAATATTGTAAACAATCATATATGTACACACACACATTTATATATACGTACATATATATATATATATATATGTCAGAGATACCTATGCCAAATGGAGAAAAGTATCTGATAAACGTAATTGTGCATAGATCATATGATTATCATGCGCCCTAAAAGGCACAAACACACACACACACACACACACACACACATGCTTACTTACATGTGTGTGTGTGTGTGTGTGTGTGCGTGTGAGCGCGTATGATTACACCTATGTGTCTTGACAAAGTATCAGTGACTTTTTTTTCTTTAATGAAATTTTCTTCAATATTGTAAAAAAAAATCTAAGGCAGATTTTTCATTTTCCATTTGAATATGATTCATAAGATAACCTGCAAGACGAAAAGAATTATCAATTGAGTTCACATCAGTTTATCAATTTCCTTATTTCAACTTTTGATTTACTATCACTGACACGTTCATGCACATACGTATATGCGTGTGTATATGTGTGCATATGTTCGTGAATATACGTATATGTGTATACGTGTGTGCATCTGCGTGACTTTCATCGACAGACATGTGCTGGAATGCACTTAAAAGTTTCTTAGGCTGAAGACGAACATCTCTCCCTCTTCCCATTGTTCCTTAGATAAAATGGCTCACCATAAGAATTCTCCTTGCAATTTAATTCAAATATGCCAAATAAACCTGCTAAATAATCAATGGCGACTCTATTTCTACACACGCACGCACATACGTAAACACATTTACACACTCACACACCACAACTTACGTACACTCACACGCACATGCCACATGTGGACAAGTATTAATGAGGTGTGTGTATGTACGTATATTCCCACATACAAATATACAAACGCACATAGTCACACGCAGACATGTCACATGTAGGCATATGCGCAACACATAATACACACAAGTGTGTGTGTATATATACATGTGTGTATGTGTGCGTGCGTGCGCATATGTATGTTTATATGTGTGTGAGCACAAGTTTCTGTGTTGGTAAGCAAATGTCTCTTTGATAGTGTGTGTGTGTGTGTGTGTGTGTGTGTGTGTGTGTGTTTGTGTGCGTATGTGTGTGTGTGTGTAAAAAATGTAGTTAATCAGAATGTTTTCTGTGCAGTAAAATGATTTGAATAGTTTAAAGCTTCGAGTATAATCTCACATTTAATCATGAAAATAAAAGCAAGAATTAAAATACAAGAAAATATTTTCGTTTCCTTTTTTGTTTTAATATTTGATAGGAAAAAAAGCAAAAGGGAAGAACTTAAAAAAAACAAAAAACTTGCAAACCAAAACCGAAAAACAAACGAAATCAAGAGAAAAATAATGAACGAAAAACAAAACAACACAACAGAGTAAATTAAAGCAAAATAACTACATAGAACACTCAACGAGAGATTGGAAATTAATTGGAAATAATCTAGTCAGGAAATTCGTTGGCTAATTTTTCGAAAGATTTTGTCACGTTCATGGAAATAAGTTATATTTTTCAGTGTTGAGTTCTTTTCAAATAAAATGGTAGTTATTATGAACATACGGAAATAACATACACTTGAGGCTCCGTAAATGTGTAAGGAGAAGTGATTTCACAATTATTTTACAGCAATTCATTACGCTTTTACTCATACACCTTAAAAAGAAATGAACTAAGAAAATGAGAGAAATAATGAAATGTGTAATGATGCAAGGTAGCATATTTAAATACAAGTTAAACAGAAAAATAAATAATTTATCTTAATTCGGATATTTGAAATTACTTACCTTCATGTCTTTTCGTGTGAAGTAGTCTATGGCAGCTGTTGTAATTACCCTATTAAGATTTAAGGTGCATTCATACTACACGGACGGAGCATGGCAAGCTTAATAGATAAATATGGCCGACTACCACAGTGAAAATGGTTCTTCTTTGCCTTCAGAACTAATCACATCAGTCATTGAACCTATTAGGGAAGCATTTAGATGCTCATTAGGTCTGCTAGATATAACAACTAGCACGCCTTCAAATCAGACACCATCCTTTAAAAGGAAAATATTAGCCAAAGTAAAGAACTCTTAAGTGATTGCTGACACTACGCGAGAAAGAGAGAGATAGAGAAAGTGAGACAGAGAAAGATAGTGAGTGAGAGAGAGAGAGAGAGAGAGAGAAAGAGAGAGAGGGAGAGAGAAAGAGAGAGAGAGAGAGAGAGAGCAGTAAAGTCTTCTAAAAACTATCATGCCGTCATTAGTTTTCGAAGACATATTTCACATTTTCAAACCTGAAGAGCCCAGGGAAATGATACTCTTATCGAGTATAGATTTAAAAAAAAAGGAAACAAAAATAGATTTTAAAAGAATAGATGAAAATGTTTCACACACACACAGTCAGAAAAGCTAGGTGTCAGGGCCTCGAACCACTTCGGGTTCAATACTGCACTAAACACAACACCGGGATTTGAAATCCTTATTCTGTTATTTATGTTTTCGATTTCAATGCTTCAGTGCAACACATAAATAAATCTTTTTCAATACGTCGAGCAAACTAAAGATTTATCAGTAAAATATTGTGGACTAGAAAATATGTGGAAGTCCAGAAGAGGCAGTGTCTAATGTATTTGAGTAGTGAACTTCGTAGCAGAATCTAAGGGTTTCGGTTTGCTGGTTTATTCCGTCTGCTTCGACCTATTTTGGTCGATCTCAGAGATGTCATGAATGCCACACTTTCGACTGATTAAACAATACGAAACAATTTTAAATATTCTTTTCATAGTGAAACACATGAAAGCGGAGCCGAGAGGGAGAGACAGTTGCCGATGGCGGGTTCCAATAAAAACGATCACTAGCGCTATTTACATAGCTGAGATGAATTGTTGATTGTCTACAGGAGACGGTTTTGTTTTTTCTTTTATCTAAGATGATAGTTTCGTTTATATAATCAACATATTAATATATGTAAATTGACATAATGTTTCAAATTTTCATATACGTTAAATGGTGTCGAGACAAAGACTTTACCAGAATATAAAGTGTGTTATTATTTCTAAGATAAAATATTATGATAATTTATCTTTAATAAAATGCAACTTTGCAGAATAAATATATGCAATGATTCTCATCCTGGCAAGAATATACAAACACATACGCACTGGTGCGCACACACTCATTTATATACCTACCTACATATATACATATATATATATATATATATATATACATTGCATACATGCATACGTATATACTTACATTCATGTGTGTGTGTGTGTGTGTCCGTGTGTCCGTATATATGTATTATATAAACTAAGAATGTCTCGCTACCGATAGCCTATGTTTCTGGTTCAGCATTAAATATTCGAACAAATCGTTCTAAAATATGAACCACAGTATTTTAAAACAATCCTTTTAAACATAGCAAATTGAGGCCAAGTGTTTACAAATGATAGAGACGGAACTGTTCACATGTGACCTGAATTCTCGTCTCCTACCAAATATTAATCGCGAACGTACATTTTTTCCTCTTCCTTTGACAATAATTATCCTTTTTGCATTTCAGATATTCTTCTTTGTTTATCTCAAACATCTATTCATTTAAAAAAATGATTTCATTGTACCCTTCTTTTCTATAATACTATTTAAATTATTTCTAAATATTCACATTTTTCTTTTATTCATTCCTGACAATTAAAGTGTACCTGCGTCTCCTACCTTATTTACAGATCAATAAGTTACTGTCGATTTCCCCCTTTAAGTCAGTCTTCTGGTCAGCCTGCGTCACACACACACACACACACACACATCCTTTCATCTATATTTCCCTATTTATTTAAATTCTACTAAATCTCTCCACCAAATTATAGATTTCCTTGTACTTTATATCTTAACCGTTCCTCGCTATCGCGTCATCCCCCTTTATATCTCAATCTCTCTCTCTTTCTTCTTTACACTCCTGCTCTCTCACTCAATTTAATAGTTCTTCATCCATATTCAGAAATGCCGTGTTTCCTAGTTTCTCCAGTTTTAATTATACATTTTATAAACTGTTCTTCGTTCGTGGAAATCGAAGCACGTGGCCATAATAATGCAATTTAATTTCACGTAATATATAATATCATTCTCAACGTCTAACCCCGTCTAGAGCCCTTTACGTGAAAGTGAATTCATGTTAGTGACTGCTCTTTCAACACTCATACAGATATATGTACACACATAGACACATATACGTACACACACACTCACATATATCCACCTATGTGAATGTGTGTGTGTGTTTGTGTATGTATACATGCATATATATAGTATAAGGTCAATAAAGAACATAAAAACTTTACTACTTATGTAACACTCGCTCTCTTTCTGTCTTTCTGTCTCTATCTTTCTATCCGTATATGCATCTCTCTCTCTCTCTCTCTCTCTCTCTCTCTCTCTCTCTATCTCTCTCTCTTTATATATATATATATATATATATATATATATATATATATATATTTATAAAATATACAGATAGATCGGTGTGTGTGTGTGTGTGTGTGTGTGTGTGTGTGTGTGTGTGTGTGTGTGTGAACGATGATTCGTTAATTTCTCGCAACCTTCCTCTTCAACTCTCAATCCATGTATGACCGTTGCAGCTATTGACCTTCAAGTGCTTCCTGTTTCCTTCTTCAGTGATTCAATGGGAAATTCTATTTGCTTTATTTTCGGAGAAGAGATTCTTATTTCGAATATATCTATTGATAATGAAATGATGATCATGTAAAGTGGTTTGATATGTTACAGAGCAATAGAAATCTGAAATCACTACAACAGAAAGTATATATTACAAATGAGGATATGAGCACTCGAAAGAGAGCTTTTAATTGTTGGTCTTTATAAGTATGCGTGCGTATGTGTGAGTCGTCTATGTTCAATGCTTAAACGTCTGAGGAATACTCGACCACTTGCATTATGATACTAATTGAAGATTACGTTTAAGATATAAAGGATTGTAGAATACAATATTTTGGTAGTTCTACGAGGTTAACAACTGGAATGTTTATATTTCAAAACTGATATACTATCCATCATCATCAAATTTTTGTTTATGTGTTCACTATAAAGTCATTAATCTTCATTTTCTTTTAAATGAGACCAAGTGAATTTGGTAAACCGTTTTCTTTAATATTCATAACTTCGCATTCTTAAACACTGAAAGTTTTAAAGTTTTTAAGTGAGGGATTTGAGCAGACACTCAAGGTGTCACCATTTATGACAGTTTGTTAGAAAAAGTAACCAAGTCTCTCTCTCATGTGACAAGGATCTTTGAAAGTAAATGGTGGAGAGAAAATTTATACTAACGAATGTATCCTGGGATGAACACAACCTGAAATGAAACAGATCTGTCACGGTTAGAATCCCACGGACCCTCTCTTTACTCACTTAATAACTAGTGGTGTACAGATATAAATATCGATTATAGCACAAACGTCTTTTAAACAAATGAATGCAAGGAATTTCTGTTTTAAATGTTTCAAAGTTTTCAGAATATGAAAATTACTAGTTTACCTTAATGAGGTATTGACCTTAGTTTCTTAGCTTTCAATATCATGTTTCAGCAGACAAATACAAAATTTTGTTATGGCCTCCAAGTTAAAAGTTGCATATTTGATTGGTTTGTGAAGTTACTGTTAAGTCATTCAGAAATATGTTAACATTTTAATGATTGACCGAAATCCCCGAGGGAGACACCAAGACATGGCAATATTTACACTTTGTTAACATCTACAAATGTTTCTTAGAAATTAATTCTCAAACAATTGCATCAAACAAGATCGGTTAAATTGGCAAAGATCAGAGAAAGAAAAGCGGAGGTTATATGCGAAGTCGCAGCTGTTGCTTAAGTCTTCATACTTATTATATCTAAGCATTCATTAATTGATATCATGTTTTTGTTATTTAATTTCCAAACTCTTACCACTTATTTGCAGAATTCCTTTAAGGCATTTCCTTGTTCTTGCAATGTTTTTATATCTTTATTAATTAACATTTTCAATTGTAATTGTTGATTAATTATGTAAATCCCTCAGTGTTTTATATATTTTGTTTTAGTCGTATCTCCGATGGTTACACTGGTGCCCAACATATTGGGAGGCAGTATTAGGACAAAAAATGACGTAGAACAATTCTTTAGCAGCTCTTTCTCTCTCATGGTTCTGTTGTGTGTCCATTATTGTCTGTTGTGGAAGTTGTTTGTTTTAACTTTCGTTCATGGAAATTATTTCATTGTTTCTTTTTTTAAAGTTTTGTCTATTGCATATTTGCAATAGCTGATGTTTTGTTTTGTTGGCAGTTGTTTTTGTTTCGTGTCAGCTATGAGATCGGTGCTGGATATTTCGTAGTAGGCAGCAATTTTATAGCGTGTGTGTCGTTCATAGATAAACATTTTATCTGTTGGGAATATTCAGTTTGATATATGCCTTCAAACTACCTTGCCTAAAAGGCAATCTCAAAATATATTCTACGCTTCTATTTTAGAAGAGTTTGATTATTCAACATATGTCCTTACCTTGATACTGAAAGAGGTTGATGGTTTTTTTCTGGTTTTGCTTGGTTACTAAATGTCGCTTAGAGAATACAACATGTCTTCTTATCGAAGCCAAGTCATTTTAGCTTATCGTTGTAGAATGATACTGTGTCGTCGGATAACGCTTCGTAAAGAATGTTGCGGATATAAACTGCTTATCCTGATGACTATATTCTATATCATCAAACGGGGGTGTCTCGAATGTCTGTTTATAATATGATAGGCAAGGTTTGTTTTTCTATGTGATTAATTTTTCCATGTGTTTACCTTTAGAATAGTGTCTAGGTAAATTAAAATAATTTCAGCCAACAAACTAATATTTGTTCATCGTTCTTCGTGCATCGATAAAATCATTGAAGGCACAAGATATTCAATTGGAACGACTTACAAATGATTTGCCCCTTGCGCTAGAGATAAAGAATTCTATAGACAATCCGTTCATAAGTTTTATAGTATGTCTCATAATTCTGCACGTACTACTATTAACTTTTACACATCACCGCAAAGAGTTTATAGATATTGACTGAAATGTAAACTCTACGACAGAACAACTACGTTTGGTTCTAAGTGCACTCTACCTCAAGAGAGACTACAATCACGGTCCATTTACTTTTTATAAAAATATATTCATTCTAATAGTTTGGTTCTGTAGAAAAATTTATTTAGATAAGTTGTAGGCATAAATATTCTTAAACAGAATTAATTAAATATGCGTAAATATTTATGATGTATTTCGATTCTAGCAGTTTACTTTCCTGTAGCTTCATATTTGCAAAATACGATATATTTTTGCATAGCAACAATATTTTTACCTTAAATTTAAATATCAGTTTAGTAACAAAACGAAGAAAAATAAAAACTGTCTGCTGTCATGGTAACCATGCTTATGTCAAATTGGAATTGTGTTTCTTTTAATCATGAAAGAATTTGGAGAAGGAATCGAGCAAAGAAGTATGAACCTCGTAAAACTACCCAAAATTTACTTATACATGGAATCGAATCCTACTTTAAAATATTTAGTTCCTCGATAACTTCTCTACTGAAGAAAAAAACGACCAAACTATTTAAAAGATTGATATATCTGTATATATATATATATATATATATATATATATATATATATATATATATATATATATATACATCTTGTTGAGACCTGGTGGCCGAAACCCGAATTTACAGAATCAACGAGGACAGGGTGAATTCAAAACAACACCATACCATAATTTTTTGTAAAATATTATTAATAGTCAGCATAAAAATAGGTTACATACAAACAAATATATACACGAACAAACAGCAAAACCAAATGTGCAGTCAAATGTTACAAGGATAACATATATACACAGTTCAGAAATTCGGACTCCGTATCCCGGTTTTTGATTTTACCAAAGTTGGCATCATACAAATGTGAGAGACTGTGTATTTATGTGTGTATGTGTGTGTACACACACACACACATACGCATATATATATATATATATATATATATATATATATATATATATATATATCGAAAGAAAGAGAATGGAGAGTAAAATACAGACAGACAGACAGATAGACAGACAGATAGATAGATAGATAGATAGATAGATAGATAGATAGATAGATAGATAGATAATGCACTGTAAGTCTTCTGGGGGGAGTTATTTTGAACTAAAATTTCATATGAAGAATTATTGTTCTTATAATCAAAATTATAAGTAATTAAGGAGCTTCTAAAAGGATTTTAGTTTCAGTCTTCTCATATTTCTGGAAAAAATATCAAAGTTTATTTTGTTTATAAATGAATTTCTAAATTAGTATCAATGATTTCATACAAGTATGTGTACGCTCGCAAGTGCGTATTTCACTTGTTTTTCTGGTTGTATTTGAGTGATGAATATATATATATATATATATATATATATATATATATATATATGTTTTAATATTTCGCTTATATATATATATATATATATATATATATATATATATATATACATATAATTTTTCGCTTATACACACACACACACACACACACACACACACACACACACACACACACACACACACAGATATATATATATATATATATAATGTTTTAATATTTCACTTATATAATATGTGTGTATGTATGTATGTATATACAGCAATGGGTCTATGTAAATTCTTGCTAAATGTCATAAGAGAGGGAAAGTGAAGGAGTAAAGACTAGAGAAAGCAAACTAAACAAGCAAGTCTTTAAAATATGTATATTAGGTCAGCGTATTTGTAGGAAAATATTCTGAAATAAGTAATTTTCTATGGAAAAATGTTTCAATTGGCACGTCGTAAATGTTAATTAATGCATTCATTGCTGAGAATTAAGTTTGTAAAGAAAAACTTTGCTCAAATGATTTTAATTTCAAAAGTAACTGATGAATGAAAACAGTGTGAGGGCAGTGCTTAAATGTAGCTCCAGTGAAAGACGTCTTAAATTAAATAGAACTACTGCTAAAACTGTAGATTGCTAAATTGATCTACGAGTCATTGCAAGGTGGTTAACATCACTGTAAGGCAGGTACTATCAATTAGACGTATTATCTATGGTAAAAAGAAGAAAAAAGTTATTTATATCTAAGTCGATGTAAGAGGTAAATGTGAAATCATTAAATAAGTGGCTCTGATTACCATGTTACACGAGTTGGATAATAAAGTAGGTTTATTAAATCTATATCCATAAATATATTTCCACATTCCTCCAAATTATTGAATTTCTATTCTGTTTCTGTCTCTCACACTCGCAAATGAATATTGAATACGTACGTCTGCATGCATACATACATACATACACACACATACATACATACATACACACATACATACATATATACATACATACATACATACATATATACATACATACATACATACATACATACATACATACGTACGTACGTACGTACATACATACATACATACATACATGTAATATTTGATACATCTATCTCATGATTTCGTTAGTTATACACAATAATATATTTAACTATCAATGTGATGTATAACCTTATCAGCGTCAACAAATGTAAATAATGTGTTTTATATTTCTCTATGCATTGAAGCAAAGACATTACTGTGATTAGTTTCGAATTTAAGAGGAATCCTCATCAAGGGCCAAGCACTTATACGGATATGTAAATCGGCATTTGTTAACGATTGTCCATATGAGTTAGTTGATGGCAATCGCCATCCATTTGTATCATTTATCATTAGATACACTGTATTCAAATTTCCATATTATAGAACTTACCCTGCGAAGCCATTGAATGCACTTTTATTGAAATCGGCCTAACGATTTAGTGAACTCCCAATATATTTCAAATCGTGTGCATATTTGTGTGAAGGCATATGCGTCTGTGATGGCGGGGCGGATATTTTTTGAAAGAAAGATTTTTACGCGTGCTTGATGCGTGATAAATCTTCTATGAGAGTCGGAAGCAAACAAATAACAGCTCGGCATCCGTTTACGTAAATATTAAAATTATACACGTTTCCTTGTTTGAGCGTGTGCATTGAGTTGCTGTGATGGCTATCAGTTGTATTATTTATCATTTGATATTGATTACTCTATGTTACAAACAGTTCTTACTATACAGTTTAGGTTACGCGCACATACGTGATTTCACACCCATTTACATACACACACACATACAGAAAGAGTGAGAGGGGGGAGAAAGAGAGAATGATCAGATTCCTTGAAATTTATTCAAAATCCTGGGAACCTAGGCTTCTTGTTGCCAGCAATAGTTAAACTAGGAATATCTTGAATGATGTTATTCCAAAATGTCTGGTCAGGGATCAGAGATTAGATGAAACTCTAAAGTTACCGATTTATTTTTGCAGAATTTAAAATGATACGCTTTTCTTCTGTCCAACGGATGTGACCTTTTTTAAAGTGGCCATAAGTATTGACTCCCTCCTTTTTTTAATTTTTTTTTTACCTTTTTGGATACAGCACAGATCTATGTTGAAACATTTGCCCGATTCCATCCAATATTTTATAACGGAGGAATTCGGGAGATTCCATACGTTGCTAATATTTGTTTTATGGCACTCAGTCTCGAGCGAGATCCTTGATGCGAATTATTATGGTGGTGGTGGAAGTTTACGATTTATGGTTGATATATTTAATAATTCACATTTCTAGTGGTGATATTGTTGGTGATCGAACGCAGCCTCAGTGGTGCGGACGAGTGAACTAATCTCTGAAGACTTTTGCGATGTTGGATATTATACATAAACGTGTAGTGTTGGCTGATGCTTTATATCTAAATACTGGTGATATATTTGGCTGGAGGAAGCTGTTTATTTGTGCTTAGTGTGGCGACGAGGTGGAGTACAATACTTGATGACAGCTGTATTAATACTATTGTATATACAAGATGTATGATGCACAAATTCTGAAGTAAAAGCATTTTCTCTTTCGGAATAAGCTTGTAAATAAATCGAGTTTAATTAAAAACGAAATAAATAATAAAGTCAGGACAATTATCTTTCTTTCGTTGTATGTAATTTACATAATTAATTTACGGTTAAATAAATTTCGTGTTAAATACATGAAATGCTTTCCTTGAATCACTTTTCTAACTTTCTGTTCATTAATTACTAAAGAAAATTCTATAGATATATATACTCGTGTTTTCAATTCTATTTCTGTGTGCGTATATATATATATATATATATATATATATATATATATATATATATATATATATGCACACACACATACACACACGCATGTCGTGGAGGGTGTAGTAGTAGTAGTAGTAGGGTGGTGGGTGGTGGTGTTAGTGGTGGTGGTGGTGGTGGTGCTGGTGGCGGTGGTGGTGGTGGTGGTAGAATCATGACTTAAAATTTGTAAAATACATACCGGGTATATATTTATGATGCAAACATTATCCAGCACGAAATGGATTAAATTTTTGGTGATCAAGAGGTTGAGATCGGGGCTCATTGAGGGCTATACATCCTTTGCATATGAACGACGGAATGTTTTCCTAAATCCAGCGTTGTTCCTCTTTGGAGCTGTGGGATGGTGAGAGAGAAGGAACGGTGAAGGGGGGGGAGAAGAATAGGGAAACGGTAGGAGAGAAAAACAGAAAGCATATATATATATATATATATATATATATATATATATATATATATATATATATATATATATGTACCTTACTATGGAACAATGAGAATGGATGCACGACACTGCATTGATGCATAAATATTCTTTATTTGTAGATTAATAAGACAACCAATGGTTTCATGTATTCGGACACACATGTATGTATGAAGCTTTATTTTAGAATGTGAATGTAATTTTTTGTGCGCCTGTTCCTGCTAACTTTATTTATAGAGCACTTTATGTATGTGTGTGTATGTGTCTGTGTGTGTGCGTGTGTATGTATGTCTGTGTGTATATTATCATTTAAATCTGCTTTTTTTTTTACTTTCATTGAACCCACTCAATAATCGTTCTGCACAAAGAAGTATTTTCTTTACGAAATGTTTATCGAAACAATTACAATATGAATAGAGGCATGTATTTATCTGCGCATTGTTATGATGTATGTCTTTATGTATAAGCCTGTATATATAAATATATACATACATAGAGATACATACTATATAATTATCTATGTTCGTATACATATATATAGACACCTAGATGCAGGCAAACTGCACATACTTATCACATTTGTCAGCTTACATACTACCTTTCTATACAATTGTATGTGTATGCCATGTGCGCGTGTCTGTGTTTGCACGTGTGTCTGTGCATGTATACTAGTAGCTGTGTGTGAGTGTGCATGTATGTGCATTCGTGATTGTTTGAAGCAGATTATTGCCTCCTTGCGACTACTTCCTATTGTAACATAAAGAGAAGCTCAGAGAAGTGTTGCTGTAATTCAATAAAGATAACTTAAAGCCTTTAAACAGATTACAGCAGGAAGATAAGAAGACAATGTCATAGAGCTGGGTCGTGAACGGCAGACAGTTATCATGAATGTCTGCATAGCTGAACAGAATTCTTCCCAGAAGGGAAAAAATGTTACAGCAGAGACAATATGAAGAAGAAAAGACATGAGAACAGAGTTCTGCTGCTTCTCTAAAGCAGAATTACACACCTGTGCCTGTCTTTCATACGGAATATAATAGGGGTAGAATGGAAATATAATGGATGTAAACGTGTTATGCCACCTCATCTCCGACTCACACATTCTGCGTCCCTTTCTCTCTGCCTTTGTGCGTGTGTATATAAACTGCATACACACATATATGTGTGTATACATGTGCGTGTGTGTGTCTATGTGTATGTATGTATTTTTGTACATATAGACACATATGTCGAAAATAAGTAATGACATGCGCCAGCATATATATATATATATATATATATATATATGTAAATTCACAGCACTCCCGAAAATAGAGTCAAAATATATATTGAAATATATGTGTGTATGTGTACGTGTGTGTGTGAGCTTGTGTTTATTTGTGTGTGTGGCGGGGCGCGTATGCGTGTATATAATAGATTCTCTTTTCGGACACTTTGTATTTCTAGCAATCAGAATTTCAGAAAAATAGAGGTCTGTTTATCTGCGTGTTTCTTGTGCGTATGTATGTATTCCTACATCTATAAATACGTATGTAGGTTGTAGCATAAGTATATATATATATATACGTGTATGTACACGTGTGTGTGTGTGTGTGTGTGTGTGTGTGTCTGTCTGTCTGTCTGTGAGCACATATATGTATATGTATAGGATTAAAAGAACCATATATATTTCCTTAAAGATTGAAAAAGTTCTAAACCTTTAAATAGAAAATAAAGGCACGAGCAACGGCTTTTGTGGTTGCCATTAGCCCACAGTTGCAAGGGTGTTGACCATTGTAGTGACTCTGAACTATTTGCCACTGAAAACTCTAGTTTTTGGTTCAATCCAAAGAAATATAAAATTTAAACGTTTAACAACGTCCCAGTGCTGGTTGATTTCGAGCTGCTGTCTGACTAAATCCACAGTCAACAGGTGACTCATAGGCAGCAAGATATTCGGCATGTAAAATCAAATTGAAATTTAGGCAAAATGTTCATACAATCTTTTAAAATCTATGGAAAGGAATGGCGATCGAGAAGCTAATGCGGACAACTTTACTATAAAATTAAGCTGATTCTTGCACTGAATTTTGTTCTCAAAATGGAATTATTCTTTTTAGATGTAATTCATGAAAAGTGTTTCACCCGATAGAGTAGTTAGATACAGGATAAACAAATATCTGCCATTACAGAACAACATAGCCATATAATTGGCAAAATATTTATAAACGTATATTCGATTAAATGACTGTACACTTATACAGATTACCTATCAATTTGTGACCATCTTGAGTGAGACTACTCGGTAATCACTTTTCCTGTCGTCCTTGACCACGATACATGACTGAGCATTGTGAGATTTAAGCTTTGTCTAGAGCTCGCTGTTCAGCAGTTATTCTGCCTATTCTAGCGGAAATATTCAGACACTGACCAAATAAAATACCACAAAACTACCGACCTATCAATCACAAGTTCAATTCTCCTGTCAGTTATTGTGCAATCGAAATTATTCTGGTGTTGATTGAATCAAATTTACTATTTCATTGTTTGCATTCTGTTGATAGAGAAAAACACTGGAGAAAACTTAACGAAATACTTTAGTTTAACCGTGCTAAAGGGTAAATATCAGGTCAGGCGTTCAGTTTCTTAGAAATAGCAGCAAAATCTTTCTGATATCGTAAAATACTACCCCAAATAGACCATGTTATCAATGTAATTCTTGGCAACAAGATCACTGGAAAAATTCGATAATCATCGATCTACCGAATGAGCGTGGACTTGGGTCTAAGCAGCAACAACCATGAGTAACAGTTTTGCATAGCTTTATCAATTTGTACAATTGTGGCATTATTTCAGTGTTCAGATTCTTTCGTTAACGGTACTTAACAAGTTTTAAATAGGTTTTCTATAAAAGGGTTAAAAGAATGGCCCAGTCTGGTGATCCCTTGGCATGGCTGTAATAAGTTCTCGTCCAGTTCTACGGTTACGTATGTCTCTAAGAAAGTCACTGCATTCTACATTGCACGGTGAAAATTAGATAAGTAGTTTCTTCTGATGTGGCATATAAAACGGGAATCCCAAGAAACTGTCGCGGGTTTACGTAGGCAAGAAGGATTTTGTAAGTCTCACTGGGATTGCTTGCCGCCAACACTGCAAACTAATAGTTTGGGAAAATTATTTTTGAAAGTGTTTTTGTCACATTGTTTAGTTGAAGTGGAAGAAAGAATTTATGAGCTAAATGTCAGGGACTATGGGTAGGAACTAGATGAATTAGTCCTAGTGAAAATGTCAGGGATTGATGGGATTAAAGAGATATGGTTAATGCAAGATATTGAAGAAGGAGGAGGAGGACTCATTTTGTCTATCGCTGACCAGTGTAACAGATAAAGAAAATAATTCCAAGGATGATAATACCGTCATAGTAGGAGAACTGTTGTACCCTGCATGACACTCTCCTGTGTGTTCTGCCTTCTTTACGGCACTACTGCATAACACGAAGAGATGTGTGACTGGCCCACCTACTTTGTTTCATAGTATCAGTTAAAAAAACAAAAAAGCTGATCGGTACGAAAGATCGTGGAATGAAGGTCGAGCGGTCTATTCATGACAACAAGCACCCTAGCCAGGAGTATATTCATACTTTTATCTCATTTGCTTGATTAATATACAAGAAACCAAATTTCTGAAAATATTGTTTTCAGAGAAGACATTGATTTTAATCAAGTAGATTTTTAAGAAATTAAAACAAATATATAAAAATATTTCAGAAAAATATATATAAGATATTTTTTTTTCAATTTTAAGAGATAAAATAGATAAAGTAAAGTATTGCAGAAAGTCAGAGATTTCATATTAAACTTTTTTAATTGTATTAAATTATTTTATTATAAATTTTGAATAAAGTATCACAATGGAATTTTTTACTTTAAAGATAAAACTGGCGTTGAAAAATTAAAATAGAATTTGGTTAAAAAATTAAAAAATAATGAAAAAGGAAAGAAAAGCAAATATGAAATAAGAAACAAGTACAAGAACTTAATCATATAAAACTATAAATTAAATTTCTTAAGAGCAGATAAGAAAAGTCGAAAAAGTGAGATGAAGTAAGAAAGAGTAAACAGCTAGAATGTTACAGAGGACAGCATGTATATATATATATATATATATATATATATATATACGTTTGTATGTATTAAAATGTGTGCATTGTAGAAGACATCTTCTCACATAATAGAGAAGCCAAAGTAGTGGCGAACCATTTTATGCTGAAATACAAGTGAAAGTGGGAAAATAAAAATATATATACATAGGGAATATTAAAACAAAATAAAGGTGAGTTACTAAAAATTTAGAAAAGAAATAGATGCATTATAGTTTAGATTACAGACATAATTTATGAAGATATATGTCTACCTTGACGAGAAAAAATTCTTCATAAAAGTGATTTTCAAATTTTTTTCATAAAATGTGTTCTATCTTTCGATAAAAACAAATCATTAATCACAAAAGGTGGTCTCTACGTCATTTTTACCTTATTGATCAATCCAACCATGCATTGATTTAATTAATAATCTTAATTTTTTTGTTAATTTTCGGTGAATTAATTTTTACATTTTGCTTGTTTGGGTCTTAATGGTTTTCTTTTTTAGCTTTTTATAAGCTTTCCATAATTTATTTTCGTTCTGATTAGAATTGATTTTTAAATGAGGAAGGTTATGTTGGAAGAATAAAGATATAAAGAAAGAAAATACGAAATAAAAAAAAAGATCGAATGTCTAAAGTGACATTAACATTAGTAATCAGTCAGAGATGTATTAACATAGCGCACAACCCCATAGATAGAGAGAGACTGACGGACTGACATGCACACAGATAAAATTAAGGTAGAGAGACATAGGTACACACACACACACACACACATACATGGAGAGAGAAAGAGATAGATAGATATAGATAAATAAATACATACATACATATATACATACATACTTTGACAGGACCAGTCAGTGAAGAAAAAGCCAGACATGCTAGATTCAGAATGTCTGAAACTACACGCAAATGTACACAAACAAAAACACATACGCACATATACACTGACATACACACATACACACGCATATGCACACATACGTACATGTACGCAAATACACACGCTTACACATGAGTCTGTGTGCACATATATAAATAGTTGCTTATGTTTATTTATATTTTGCAGTTATAAATTTTGTTGGTACAGGTTTTTCTTTCGTATCAGTTTCTGTCATTTTGTTTGGAACAACATACTTTCATATTCAAAGTTATTAATCCTTCACAGTCTTCTTTTCAAGACCAAATATAGACATGGCCTCTGAGTCGCTTCTTATGCACTCCGGTCAAATCTTTTGTAGACTTTCTCGTCAAAGCTTTTTCAACCTAAGGTTTCCATGCTGTAACAGGTTCATCAATGAGTACACTTAATAAAACATAGAACAAATGAACGCATAATCATAAACTAATGACGAATAACATATTAAAATACTCTTAAACCAAAATTATTCGATACTACACGGCAAGCATGTAATACGAGAAACCTCAACTGGACGAAGATCAGTTGGACAGGGCTGGAAAAGAACGCGGCAGACAGACAGACAGACCATTATGGAGCACGCTTTCCCACTTCTGCCACTGAAAGTTCTGGTAGGTGTAGTCTAAATCTAAATATAACACAGACACACACACACACGTATACACACACAGACACACACATATATATACGCAAACACACAACCTACTCCCTCACACATATATATATATAATATGTAGATATACATGTGCATGTTTCTGATAGATATGTATATACATATGTATAAATGCATATACACTTAATGATTTATACATATTCATTATATATACATACACATACTCACACACATATTACAGATAGAGTTAAATACTAAAGAAAGCAAGAAGGAGTTAGATGTTTGTATGTATCTATTGAAATGACTATTGGTGTAAATATTTTATGTTTTGAACGATTCACTGAACTCTGAGGTCGCTACTATAATTATTTATCTTTCTAGAAGGTGTTAAACTGAAGTTCAGTCTGACAGTTTGTAAACTTGTGTCTGTTGGCTACCAATGGGTATAGCGGCGAGTAAGACATGGATGAAATTAAAATGGAGTAACCCGGAAATAATCTCACTATGCAGTAGTCATATGAACATGAGAATATATTACACTACGTACCTATCTATACGATGGCATTCATGAACACACACGCATGCGCACACACACGCACTCACATAGCCAAGCATTATAGCGTTAACAAACTTCGTCACAAATAAACATTAAACACATTAATATCTACGTCGGCAAATCATAAATTACCTAATCCCATGTGTGTTGTGAGTGTGTGTATGCCTGTTTTTGTATGCGTGAGTAATGTGTGTTTACACATAAATATTCATAAAATTAATCAAAATCAAACGTTTCTAAGCGCACACTATGTGAGTACAAACTGAGGTACGCATGCGCATTTGCACTTAAATATATAATTCTCATCATTTTAGGTCTAATTACCATACTGGCATAGATCAAATGTTTTGACAGCATCCAGTAGATTAGGTAAGCATGGCGTGGCGTTGCTTCTACGGCTGGATACCCTTCATACGACCAACTGTTTTAGAGAATATCGTCGGTACTTCTTTCATACCGTCAGATCAAGGGATGTTGCCTTGTAACATGTAAGGCAAAGGGCTCCCCACAAAAAGGAGCGTGAATAAGAGCGAGGGTAGTGATTATAGGCGATGTGATGAGAGATGAAAACTTTGATGGAGAAAGAATTTAAGTGTTGTAAGAGTCTACTAGTGCAGAGGCAAACAGCGGCAGTGTTAGGGAAGCGTATAATAAGGGGTTAAGATGAAGAGTCCATCAAGTAAACTTAACAAAGCAATGCATAACTAACAAAGGCATTCTTAGAAGACATATACCTAAAGTGTTGCACTGTTGGGACTCATCTACAAGCAGGCGGTTGTCAAGCGAACGCCTTAACTATGTGGCTGCGCCTGAACGTTTTAAAAAGTTACGAGAAAAAATATTTTGGTTTAGAATTCTGATGCAATCATCACCGTGGTTGTTTCTTGTAGCATCATCTAATTCAGTTCGAAAATCAGTCGGCTATAGAAACCACATCCAACATCTTCTTTCAATGCTCTATTACACACGCATGTTATAATGGTTGTGTCGAAGTGGTTTCGTGACAGATATGCCTTGCCACACATATCGAACTCAAGAAAGAAAAGAAACAAATAAGAGAAAAGACAACTGTCAGATAATGTTATGAAACGGTGAAGACGTGGTGAGAGAAATGGTAGTTGTCATCGTCAAAACAGCGACGATGCTGATGACAATGATGGTGCAGAAGAAGGAGGTGGCATGATCTGTATGGTAGTGGTGTTGGTGACGACAAACTGGCTGATGAAGCAGATGTTGTAAATGATGATGGTTATGCTTCCTTATCGTTCTCTGGTGATTTATAAAAATATACAAAGTATCAGCACCAACGTCATTTTTACCATAAAAATCACCATTATCAACATGATAATAATCATCTTCTCCATGATGATGATGATGATGATGATAATAATAATAATAATAATAATAACAACAACAACAACAATAACAATAATAACAAGCATTCTCTTTCCGCTTCCTCTTCATATCATCATCATCGTCATCGTTTTCTTTTTTTTTGCGTTATTAAGTAGTTCTTTTACCAAATTCCACCGAGAATTCTCTTATATTCAATATTTTAGAATCTGATATAATATTCCATCTACGTTTTTCCTTTACCTGATCTGGAAGATATGGTGTTTAAAAATCAAATTAGATGTTTTGTGAAACTTATTATAACATAGAGTTACGAGGTCAAATTTTACTGGAGTCACTTGTTAAGTATTTGCTTCATGGATGTAAAACGAATAGCGAAGGTTTCAGTCAACTGATAAATGTTTTCTACCTCATTATGTAATAATCCCGTGTTCCTCTAAAAGAAATCGTTGCTGTACAAAATGTCTGTTCAATAGAATTTATTTCCATCTCATTTTATATTTGCCAGCAGCAACCATTAGATCGATCTAGTAGACTCACCTGGCAGTCTTTTACAGCCATGTAAATTATTTCTCTTCAAACAAATATTCCACCTTACTGTCAGAGTAACGATATAATGCAATATTTATTTTTTGTCGTATTTCGTTTTTAAGCAATATGACTGTAGTTTAGTCTCTTGAACCTTCTAAAGACACCGTCTTGGAATTATCTTTTTCCACCAGTCTTCTCCAATAATAGATGTCCATCAACATACTCTTGTGTTATCACTCACAATTAAAAACCGAATATTACATTATCATTAAAATTTCAAATTGATTACTTATACGTATATATGTATATATATATATATATATATATATATATATATATATATGTGTGTGTGTGTGTGTGTGTGTGTATGTGTGTGTGTGTGTGTGTGTGTGTGTGTGTGTGTGTGTGTGTGTGTGTGCGTGCGTGGTTGTGTGTGTGTGTGTGTGTGTGTGTGTGTGTGTGTGTACATATAATACAAACACAAATGGCGTTTAAAATTGATGACAGCTATTTCTGTAGAATTTTATGAAACCAGTCATAGACGTTTTCATCATAGTAATGTAATTCGCCATAAAATACGAACAGTTGTCGCGCCAACAGTGCCATGGTAGCAGAGGCCGTGGAAGCTCTACTACTTTTACAACTGTTGAGTGATTCATTTGGCTTTCATCACACTCTAAATAGGAGTGGCATCAAAGTAGTCTTAAAATTGAGTTAGTAATCAGGATATTGGAATGAAGACGAACTTGGTATGGTTAATGTTTAAAGATAATCAGTAAACGTTTGTGGATTGTGGAAATCTAAATTGGATAAAGGGAAGTATTTCAAATTGTAAGTAAGGTTTAAACTGATTCAAATTGTTGTGAACGAATTCCGAAAGAAAAAGTAAAAAGGAGCAGATAATAGTGAAATCAGAACGTATAGACATTTTACAACAATGCTAAGTGTACTGGAGCAGAAGATTTAGTGAAATAAATAGAATCAACGAAAAGTCAGTAAAGTATTTATCAAAAACTGTTGTGACTAAGAGTACTGTAGTAATGAATGTGTACGTTGAAAAGAGTTAGCTGCCAATTGGTCAGAAGAGATAGGCTTTGGGGCGAATCGTTATTGTCTTTATAAATTATGAGTAGCTCGCTTTAAAGGTTATCAGATATTATAAGTTAGATTCATTTTGCTGTGTTTTTAAAAATGAGATTAATAGTCAGTTGTACATGGAGATAATAATATTCAACTTGAGCTAAACTTCTTCATTAAATACATCTTGTCACAAAACATTGTCATTATAGACAACATTATCAGATAGTTCGTCTTGTCTTTTTCCTTTACATAAAGCATTTTGACAGCTAAAATCAGCAGTTATCTCCAGGTGTTTCTCTCTCTTATTTACTCCCCATCTCTTTCTCACACCAACAATCAGATACAATCATATTCATGAGTGTATATATATATATATATATATATATATATATATATATATATATATATGTATGTATGTATGTATGTATATATAAAATATATATATGTATATATATAAATATATATATTTATATATATATATATATATATATATATTTATATATATATATATATATGTATATATATAAATATATATATATATATATATATATATATATATATATATATATATATATATATATATATATGTATATATGTATATATAGAGTTTTATTCATATATACATAAATACATCTATATGTATACCTACTTATATATATATATATATATATGTGTGTGTGTGTGTGTGTGTGTGTGTGTGTGTTTGTGTTTGTATATATATATATATATATATATATATATATATATATATTCATACACGTAAGTATATACATATGCACAGACTCATAATAAACACAAATACATATACTCGTATATGAGTTCAATGATAAATAGATATGCACACATATATACACGCATATGTTTTGCGAGAGCATATGTAGCCATTTATCTATGTATATATACACACACACATGCAAGCACACACAGGTTTATACGTACATATACATATTCCCATACACATAACTTAATTTTATCATAATCATGATATTTGTTATTGTAACTATATGTAGTGCAAGATATATGTTCCCCGCCAACTAACTCAAGTCCCGTTATTTGTCTCTTTTGTTCATTTCATTATTTTGTTTGTTCGAATATCAGATAAGTTTTGCTGTTTCTACCTTCAAATGATATCATAGAAATATGGCATCTGAAGACAAAACGGCGATATTATCAGTGAGAATGCAGCTTGTTTGTTAAGCTGGAGAAAGTAAGATAAACATTTCCAATAAACCTACTGAAATATCTATGGAAGTTCATCATCAAAATATAGAAGAATAATTACTTTACTTCTTAGCCATTGATATACTTTACATACAAATACGACCAATTTGTTCTCTACCTCCTATTTCATATCCTCTTCTTTACATTTATTTACTTCTTAATTTCATTTTCATTTTCACCAACTTTAATTATTTTCGCAAACCTCCTGGAATATTCAATCTAAATGCATAGAATAGAATAGACAACATAGTTTCCATGTAAATAAGCTATCTTTTTTCTTGGTTGGGGAAAATCGATGTAAATATAATTTTATGAATGTAGATTAAACTGTCAGGTCTACATGTTTGTGTTTGCTTTTATATTTTTGCTTGGTTCAACTTGAAATATTTATTCACTGAGATTGTTATTCATTTTATCAAATCAAGAATAGAAATAAAATTGACTTCAGTTTTGTATCAGTAATATAAATTTGTGTCATAGATAGTAGATTGTAATTTATTCTAAATAACCTCTGCTATTGAAGCAGCGTCCTCGTGAAAGAAATGTTAAAACGTTGTGACAAGGCAACATATTATCTTGTGGGGGAAGTCTTTGGAAACTAAATTACGGTACGAGGTATTATGGAGTTAAATGGATTTAAATAGGAGCGGGGTGCAATGAATATTAGCGAATGGCTAACACTGCTTTCTTTTTATTTTGGCAAATATAGCAGGCAACTGGAACATGCGTAGCTTTTGCCATATCCAAGTAATTATAAAAACACCTAAATTAACAGTATAATACTAAATTCATTGCCTGATTAAGAATGTAGAATTTGAAGCAGGCAGATGAGTGTGGCTAAGACGGTCTCATGGAAATAATCGCATTTTTTGTTTAACCACACATTCGGTTACTGTATTTTGGAATTGCGTTGTTCAATCTCTTGTGAAAATAATGCAGGAGATGGAAACTGTGTGGAAGGCTGTCATATACGTGTGTGTGCTTACATAGATACGTACATACATACATGCATACATACATACATGCATACATACATACATGCATACATACATACATGCATACATAAATACGTACATACATACATTCATGCATACATACATACATGCATACATACATAGAAAACGGCTGTCGTTACATAAATACGTACATACATACATACGGTAGAAAGCGGTTGTCGTGTTCAATCCTTTATAATATCAGACGACTCAGGCAGAGCTCAATAAAAGGAGAAGCAAAGAAATACTGAAATCGATATCCTCGACGAAAACTGAAATTAAATTCAATGACTTTTTTGATGCAAAACCAGTAATGTTTAATATATTTAATATTAGTATCTCTTGACCTATTTCATAAACAATATTTTTGTGGTCATTTGATCATATTTACCCTGTGGGCTAATGCGTAGGTCTGGTTCAGAAATCCGTTTCATGAGGTCTCGGCTTTGGTTGCATCGCTTAATGTCCTGGACTTTTCTTTTCCCCATAGCATCAGGGTCGTCGAAGCTCCACGATTAGAATTCCGTAGATAAAACAGTGTGGGTTGTATCTGTAATACGACGGAGGAAAATGAATACATCGAATTTGAATGAGTATATTAGCGCTATAGTAAAGTCACAGAATTGAAAAACAGAGTTAATCCGCATGGAACTAAACTCAATTGATTAGTCGTAAATTAGTTACCTTAAAGAATCTAGTCTTCTCGCTTCCATACTCTCGATGTCTATTGACTTCCGAGAAATTATAGATGTGGTCTCGTTAATATTCCCTTGAGTGTATTAATATGGCTTCAGTTAATCGAAGCTTAATTAATATGGTTACCATTGTCAAATCCATAATAACTATTGATTCTGTGGAACCAAACACTAAAGTGAAATTTTAATAGATCGATTCAAAGCTGTTGAAATGCTGCAGTTTCAATAGTAATGCAGTTATTACTTTAATATCACACACATGGAAACAGAAACAAAACTAAAATATCCTCACCGCAACACAAATTTAACCAAACAAATATGACACTATCAGAGAGAGGTCCTACAATGGTCGAAATAGAAATTCCTTATCAAATCATATGAATCCAATCTAACTGTTGAAATATAATTATAGCTTTATAATTATCTTTCTACAATTAGATTGATTATTACAACTTCTGATAGACGTAAATAAACCTTCCAGCGATGAGGAGAGCGTATCAACTTCGTCGCTTGATTTGCTAAGAATTAGAGGCGAACCTACTTAAGTCAAACCTTAGCAATTGTCATATGCGAAGGACAAGTTGACCAAGCAGTTGTAAATATATGAAAAATTGAGTTGAAGTATTTATGAGGTTATGTCTGCTTGGACACAACATGGGGTAACAAAAATCCTCATTATAATCATCATCATCACTCTCATCATCATCATACTACTACTACTACTACTACTACTACTACTACTACTACTACTACTGATGCTGCTGCTGCATTTTAGCTTCATCATCAAAAAGCAAGCAGTGCCTTCCGGGCGGTTAGCAGATTTTTTTAAATATTTATTCCAGTTCCCTACCCTTTGAATTCAAATCCCATCGATATCAACTTAATCATTATTTCTCTCCCACCTCTCTCTCCTTCTCTCTCTTTCTCTCTTTCTCTCTCTCTCTATCTCTCTCTTTCTCTCTCTCTCTCTCTCTCTCTCTCTCTCTCTCTCTCTCTCTCTCTCTCTCTCTCTCTCCTTCTGTTACTCAGAAGCTGCAACGCTGTGCTATAAGAAGTGTTGTAGAGGAACACTTATAAAACGACTGCGAACTTTCATGCACAGACCGATGTCCAAAATGCTTAGATGGAGGATATAAAAATTGGACAAATTAATAACACGCATTCTAGAGAAGACTTTAGACAAGTTCGTTCTAAAAAACGACAAATATTACGAAGGTTCCTAACACCAATATATCCTGCACGATCTCACGGGAATATATCTATATCTAAACATCACCATAAATAATAGAATGATCAAGTGGATTACTAAGGTTTTTGTTCCTTAAAAGATATTTAGAAAATATTACTCTTCAATAACATTAATTTTAAGAGTTATTTAGACTCTGTTTATGTAAGTGACGCCAAGATTTCTAGCTCGAACGTTATTAACATTCTAATTTTCTAACATAATCCATTAATATCCAGGATCAATTGTCAGCATAGATTACTTCATGTTAATTATTAGAGCTGTATGCACAGATTTCAACGCGCTGGAAGACAAGCAAGAAACAGGCATCAAGAAGTATTTTGATAATAAAGTACAATGTACACTTAATTTAATTGCTTTTAAAATTTATATTGCATATTTGGTATATTATTTTATTTACATTGTTTTATATATGTGTGTATAAGTATACATATACGTAAGTATACACATAAGCCACATATCTATGGATATTTATATTTACATATATATTTATACACGTTTATATGCATAAAAACACACACACATACGCGCACGCACACATACACATATATATAACCGTATCTAGTTATTAATTTATTTGTTGTTTATTTGAAAATATCTGGTGTAATACCATCGTTGTTTACAGTTTATAATTCCCCAGTTTCTGGAAAGATAGAATCGCTGTTGTTTATAGAAATCGTCTGCTTGTTTTGTTTGCTTCCCAGTCTATACTTTCTTACGCTGCTCAGTTCTTTTTATTAGCTCAAGGTCAAAAGCAGTATTTCATCTTGTTCTGTTTACATACATACATAAATACGGACATATGTATATACATACATATATATGTACATACATACATATATATGCATACATATATACATATACATTTACACTTATACATATATACAAACAAAAATGTGTGTGTGTGTGTGTGTTCAATTTTGAGGGTGTTTTGCTTGTTCGTTTGTTTTTGCTCTCAAAATATTTAAAATATAAAAATCAATGGTGCAGAAAAGTAAGATTTAAAGCAAAAAAATAACATATATATGAAAAAGGAGAATGAAAATAAATTCCGATAAAACAAAAGATAGGGTTGTTGTCATCGTATCAGATTGCAATAAATAATAAAAATGGTTTGTATACCAGGTAAAGTGTATGGTTTGTTAGAATTCTGTCTTTGAAAGTGAGATATGTCAAGTAAAATATCAATCACACATGGATGGTTAAATTTTTTTTCTAAATTTTATTGATGTTTTAATAAACTTATAAAACAAAATTTAAATAAATTTTCTTCCCTAAAAATACTTAGAAATGCAATATTATTTATTTTTCGTTTATTTCAAGTTCTCTGCAAATAAAATAGAAGCATCTTTACCTGACAAATCTTTTTCTGAGTAATATTGATGTCTTGCAGATGCGTGTAGTTCTCACCGTGTAATTTTCTTGGAGAATGCACTTGAGACTCTGAAGTATTCATGGCATTTCCAAAGATAACAATTTTTAATAAATCGTATCTTATTGCAAATATCTCTTACCAGAATATTAAATATGTTCAGTCCAAAAGAAGTTCGTACCAAAAGGTGTCGTACCACCTCACTCCAACCCTTTATTGTGTCCTACTCTAAAATCTCGATGTAAAACACTACATCCAGCTCTTCCTACATAGATTATCCTATCTTAATAAATCCTGTGTGGGTCTGTGTGTGTGTGAAAGTATAATAAGACTATTTTGCCACTTGATCGAGGAACAGAATTTTAATAGCAGTGAATCCTGTTAATCTGTCTTTAAATTTACTTGATGGGGCATGAAATTTTCATCTCGCAACTGGGAACTGTTTAATGAAGAAATTTCACTGCAAGAACAAAAGAGGCACAGACAGGCCTTGAAATAAAGTTTCAACTTCCTCAAGGTTTCCTGGCTTTGATTGTTCGAACATTCTCGCAAATTTAAAGCTAGATTCTAGGTTAACAGCTCTTTTTTTAATATACAAACTTCAATCTGCATTCATTAAGGAATCTCTTCATCGGAAATTACACACATGAAATTCACGCACGCATATATACATATACGTATACATACATACATACATACATACATTTTCATACCGGAAAGGGTGAAAGGCGAAGTAGAAATCGGCTGAATTTGAATTAGAACGTAGAGTTAGGGAAAATGCCGCTAAACATTTAATCCGGAGTGGAAAAGATTGTGCCAGCTCACTGCGTTATAGGAAACATTAATTACAATGTGACTCTCGAGGCGATGAGCTGGGGCAATCGTTAGTACAATGCTTCGCGGCATTTCTTTCAAACGTCTTTACGTTATCATGTTTCCCTCTGGATTGTCAATAACTCTAAAAACAGAACTGATGTTATGGATGGATGCGTGGCTCTGAAATTTTGATGATGAAGAATCTTTAGACAAAATATCATTGTACATACTCATGCAGCGAATATTCGTTGATCACCTGGTACCCATTATGAAATATGGCACTTGCTGTGCACAGAATTATATACAGCTAAAATAAACATCTAGACACTTATTGCGAATTTGAGGTGAAAATTTATAAGATAATTTCGTCCTCGAATATTTTATCTGTTGAGGCAATTTCACTGTAAAGATCAGTGAAAGAACGAAAAACAGAAGAATAATACCAGCAGGAGATTTCCTCCCTCTGTGAAAGACATAATTATAAAAATATTGTGAAGTTTATATTTAGTAATAGAGGAAAGTGATAGAATAATATATCAAATATTTCTCTGTAAATATCTCTATAGAGTATAACGTCTGTTGTTTTCCTTCCAAAAGAGAATGAATACATTACTATCTCTCTGTCTATAATGGACATTTGAGACACTGAATTAGGAAAACAATTTGGGGATGTTGAGTTAGGGATAAACGATAGATATGCAAAGGTAGAGATTATTTATAAGGATCTTGAAAGGTACTTCAGATATGATGAGGTAAAGAGAGTTACTATATAAAGTGTTTCTTAGACAAGGCTAAGAAAATAACTTTTTTTTTTCAGGGGATATGAAACCATTTTATGAAATTCCTGAGAGCATTCTACAAAAACAGAGTAATATACCTCCGAAATACCTTTAGGGGTTATGGGAATCCTGTCTAAGGTACACAAGCCATAATTGTGCTCGGGTAGGATTCACTTGTAAACAGATTACTGTTTGAAGGAGAGTGTATTTACAGAAACGGGTAAACTACTCGGTCGACAGCTTCTTATTCCAACACAGGATTGAAACTAAGCAAAACTTTGCAGACTCATTTGTGGTCGGCGAATCCAAATACGAAAGCGTAATAACCAGCCATAGCAGCTGTAAGAGGAAGAAGAAGAAGAAGAAGAAGAAGAAGAAGAAGAAGAAGAAGAAGAAGAAGAAGAAGAAGAAGAAGAAGAAGAAGAAGAAGAAGAAGAAGAAGAAGAAGAAGAAGAAGAGGAGGAGGAGGAGAAGAAAACGATTGGCTACATCAAATATCTCCATATACTCTTCGTACATTTTCTAGCGTACACATCCGACACCAGAGCCAGTTCAGTGTTTATTATGGTGCACAATGCTGCACAATGGTGCACTGATGATGATCTTTCTGGGAAAGTGCACGGGCCAACGCAGATGTTACTTTAACAGCATGGCCTTGGTATATAGGGCTATTACAAAACTGATACGGATACTTATATCCGTGCGTGTATATATATGTATATATATATATATATATATATATATATATATATATATATATATATAAAACATATATAGATATATAAAACATATATAGATATATATATATGTAGATATATATAGATATATATATATATATGTGTAGATATATATATATATATATATATATATATATATATATATATATGTAACCACACACACACACACACACACACACATATATATATATAAACATGATGAATAGATAGGGATAAATTATCGAGGCATCTACCTAAGAGCTCTCAGGTAGAGTTCCGACTAACAACAAGTGTAACTTCCATGACAGATATTTCCTTCGATTAATTTAGTTAAATTTATTTTTTGTATTCAATCTCGTTTGATACATAGGTGAAGCTATATTAGAACACTCAGATTAACTGACCTAGTTTAATGTATAGAACTCGCACTTTGGTCCTGGTACTGAGGCTAACACGACGTTCGATACAAACTAAATTTTATAACTATAACCGATTCCAACGTCTCCTCCTCACATTCTATTCGTATCTTAAACAATAGTAGAAGAATGAAATAAAATAGCCATACACAAATAAGGTCAGTTCGACTCTGGCCAAGCCTGTGGAAAGATCCTGAATGATGGTGCATAGCAGAATATTGCGGGTTGCATGTGCATGCAACAGAAATACATGTCGGTCATTTTAACTATGCTGTACAATTAACTGTTAAGCTTATAGAAACATTTGAAGATGTATATATATATATATATATATATATATATATATATATATAGAGAGAGAGAGAGAGAGAGAGAGGGGGGGGGGCAAGGAGTTCTTGCTTTCAACAATTTCAGTGCTATCCTACGTAAATCGGTACAACGGCAGCTATTTTCCCTTAAATGTGATATAATAATTGTGAACTTGGTACCAATTA
Organism: Octopus bimaculoides; assembly: GCF_046866305.1. Lineage (NCBI taxonomy): Eukaryota > Metazoa > Mollusca > Cephalopoda > Octopoda > Octopodidae > Octopus > Octopus bimaculoides. The sequence goes on from NC_142943.1 coordinate 644,462, forward strand.
AAATATTTCATTAAAAAGTTTGAGAAGAATAAACAAAGGCAGCACTAACGACTTGGGATAATTAGCATTTAATTAAAAGTATCTTATTATTTTAAGGTAACATCCTTGAAAGTAGAACAAAGACTATTTCTCGCTAAAACTTTAATTAACATTGGTAGTGAGTTGATGTGAGTCACATTTTCACTTGAAAAGTTAATTTTTTTCTTCAGAAAAGCTTAGGGTATCTCAAGGAGCGATGTGCAGTGGTGCTGGTAGTGGTGGTGGTGTTAGCGATGGGGATGTGTGCGTGTGTTTGCAGCCCAGTGTTTTTTTTCTTGTTTTCTTCATAAATTCACCGAGAACAAGTAAAGGAAATCTTCAAACCAGCGGTAGCTCCTGTCTTCTTGTTACTTGGATCTCCTGATGCCAGAAAGAAAAAACAACGAAAGAAAATGAC
>NC_142943.1:649897-654897 GCF_046866305.1 Octopus bimaculoides
CTGCACATCAGCTAGATTTATTTTTAGGTTTGAACTGATATTCCACCGAAATAACACACGATGTACTCACCCCAAATTAGGTATATAACCATTTGAATTTGACATCCTTGACCTGATACAAACATTTTATTAACAAAAATAATTTATTCCAATAAAACTAGAAATATGTATAAAATATTGACTATTACTGACTAATAAATTCTGAAAAATAGTAGTAAAGCAAATTAAATGACAACTAGCAGCTAACAATATCAATGATAAAGTGAAAATCTTGTAAAAAAAATATATAATAAAATTAGGCAGTAGACTAAAATTTTGAGCCAAACGCCAAGTGTATAATACCATTAAGGACTGCCTGAAATAATTTGTCTGTAATCATAAATGAAGATTAATTAACCCAGATAAATCTAAGACTGAATTTGCCAGCAAAAAGTTTTATTTAGTTCCAATAATAATATTAGCCTAGCTCGACTCTTACAGCAATGCTACATTAGTAACACTATTATTAGCTGTTTTGGTAACATCCATAATAAGTATACTTCTATTTTGATAATTTACTCTTTAATTTCCAAATTTTGATTTCTCAGTGCCAAAGAATTTGGTAAAATTTATAATGAAATTATACTACTACTTGGAATGTTTTACTTCAACATTACAACCTGAATTAAGAATCGAATCAAAGCCATACATTTCGTATAACTTTGGGATCTTATGACAAAATAAAATCGAATAACTTTGAAGATTATACCTTTAAGATGTTGTGAGCTTGAAGTTGAATTCTTTTCATTTCAATCTGCACAGAGTGGGCGAGTTCAGGTATACTTTAGAGATGTTAAAAGAAACGATTTAGCTACATGCATGCACGATCAGTAATTATGGTTTAAGATAACTAGAACTATTTCCGAAACATCAGGCTTACCAAGATTTAATCAAACACTTAAACATTTTAGAAAGCCGAATTAAAAGCTTGGTTATATCGACATATACAGTCAAACCGTTAATTCACCATTTTCAAAAACTTCAACAACAGCGTTAAGGGCAGGATTTCCAATTCCTTCAAGAATATATAAAAGTTTGATAAAGCAACGTTACTGCAATGATACTTTCGAAGTCAATGTCTTTAAGGAAGTTATTACCTACTCATATAACTTCCTCCCCAACAAACTGAGAAGAGGTGTTGTGATGTCATATGGTGCAAAAGACTGCTTTCCTTACGCTATTATAGATGTTTTCGATCTAGTTTGGATTCTTTCCTATCAAATTTGAATTATTTCAAAGGGACTTTGTAAGACAAGCTAAAACGCAGAAAACGGTCAACAGGCATGCGCTGAAGCGTTCCAAACGGTAGAAAGTAGGAGTCTTCATCCTCGAAAGAATATTTGATGACCAGAAATCGATACGAAGCTAGTTTCTCAAAATTGGTGCTCAAGCCTTGAAAAAAAAGAGTTAAACTACACCAGCCTTACGGCTGATGTAGTTTAACTCTTTTTCTCCGTTTGGAAACGCTCGGTTATCCAAGGCGAGGCAAAGAACGAACCGGAGCTTTACCAATTGATATCTGAAAAGTTCGATGAAATAACTCATCGAACTTTTCTGAGATAGGTTCTACCAAAAGAGGCTATCTCCGCTCCTGGTACCTTCTTTTCTTCCACCACTTTGGACAGTCTCTCCACTTACGTTTCTAAATATTTTTCCCTCTACTGGAACAACCGGTGCCTTCAGCAATGTCTGTTCCTTATGCGACTCTTCCGTGAACGCTTCGAGTTCCTTTTCGGGTATTTTATGGAACATCATTTCGTCTTCCTTCCTTCTGGTTTCCACCTTTTCCATCTCTTCTTTCTTCTTTTTCTGCTGCTCTGGCGGAGAGTTCACTCTCTCACTTCTCTTTCTTTTCTTTAACAACCGTGAACCCCTCCTCCGGTGCTTTCTCCTTTATCTCGACCTGTAGCACCTGGTCCGTGCTCTCCGTCTGCTCTGTGTTGTTCCATATGGTGGTACCTCGCCTTTATGTGGCCTTTTTCTCCACATGTATAACATATAGGTGGCCTGCCCTCCCCACCACTCTCAATCTTATGTCGTCGGGCAGCACTATCTCTTCGACAATTCTGTTTAGGTCTTCTACTGTTGCTTGAACCGTTAACTCTATTCCATATCCCCAGTAGTTAACACTTTGCCTTCTTGTGGCCTTCAGTATCTCGGCCTCCTCATACATGTCATACATTATGGCTGTCATCAGCCATTCTTCTTTCAGCTCTGGGGGCACTTTGCCAACTCGCACCCTGGCCACACGTTTTCCACAGGCCGATGGCAAAAGTACCCATTCGTGAATAATCACGAAAGACCGTCGTATAACCATGCAGGAAATTGCTCACGCAGTGGGAATAAGCACAGGACCAGTGCATCCCATTTTAACGGAGGGTTTGTGCATGCGGAGAGTGTCAGCGAAATTTGTCCCGAAGGTGCTGGTGGAGAAACAGAAGCAATTGTGCAGGACATGCTGGACTGCGTAAACCACGATCTGATCTTTCATGAAGACCATTCTCACTGGTGATGAGACATGGGTTTATGGTCTCTGCCTCATGCGCTCGATCTTCTTACGTGAAAATGAAAATCCGACGGGCGCGCTTCTGTCCCGTAGGCGGAAACTCTTGGACTTTATGTTGCCTACCAGTAAAACAATTTTTAGAGTGGCGTCAGTTTTCGTCGAAAGGATTTCGCCCGCGGGGAATAAGATTTGGCTGGAAAATTAAAATCGGATACGAGTTGAACGAACCTTGTAGTGTGTGTGTACCTGTGTGTATGTGTGTCTACACGTATACATACACACACACGCACACACAGACGGCGCACACACGAGTGTGTGCAGATTAAGCTAAAGAATAAGCTATATAATTTAATCATTAAAGTACTACATACTTAACATACATGTGCTTCTTAAATGCCAGTGAATGAGGTTTATTTAAAGACGAATATTATTAAAAAGAAAGTAAACATACTCCACAGCCAAGCGAAACTAAATTACCCAGATATGATCCCATAAGTGGTAGATAGGTATTTCACTGCGGTTTCAGTTTATCAATATCGTGCAGTCGAATCACTTCCGTAATGAAGTCAAAATCTCTGGCCTGAAAATATGTACAAAGAGTGTAGAAACTATTTCTTCATTTTCAGTGGTGTTGCACAAATGGAGTAAATTCAGATTCTATATCACTGCTCTACCATTATCCTTAGACTATAAATAAGAACTGCAGCCGATCACCACGATGCTTATATCTGGTTGGTGAACCCTCTGCAACCGCTCTTTATGAAACAACAACCATTCTGAACGAAATTGCAGTAATTAGGATTGTAACTTGTCTTCAGAACGTATAATCTATTTCTCAGGCGAGCTCAAATGTAACATTCTAAGAATCTGTAAAGATTTCGGTAAAGAATATAATATACACACAGTACAGGAGATACTGTTTCTTAGATGTCTGCGAATGCAGTAATTCAGCTATATTCCATTACACACGCGCACGCACACACATACACATGCACACACACACACGCACACATTTTATTAGGACGGAACCAGAAATTCCCAGAAATGATTCATGCAAATCTAGCTTTCAGTAAAGAATATTATTTCGCTCTTGCACTGTTTGATTTTCCTTCAATTAATTGCAATTGACACCAGAGAATATCCATCATTCACTATGTTCTCGAATATGCATGAGCTGTATGCATCTGAAGTTGTGTGTGTGTGTGTGTTTCTTTGTGGATGTGTATATAAGTGAATCGTGTGTGTGTGTGTAATTATAAAATGTTTGGTTCTATATTTTCACAAAAAAATTTTTAATGAAACTTGTTTAAAAGTCCTTGTGCAACAGAAAGCACTTAACTATAAAATATGAAGTATGAATGATGGAATGACGCGTACTTTTCAAATATTATAGCTACAAAGATAAGTACGTGTGTCTATATCTATCTATCTATCTATCTATCTATCTATCTATCTATCTATATATATATATATATATATATATATATATATATATATGTATGTATGTATATATATATATACATATATATATATATATATATATACACATATATATATATATATATATATATATATATATATATATATATATACGTATATGCATATATGTATGTATGTATGTATGTATATGTTTGTATGAATGTATATATATGCATGTATGAATGTAGGTATAGATATGTAGATGTATATATACGTATATATATGTATGTATATATATATTTTAAACATACATGCACATATATACATATATATTATAAATACACACTCACACACATACACACACACATACACCACACACACACACACACACACACACACACACACACACACACACACACATATATATTTATATATATATATATACATACAAACGTATATATTGGGTTGATGCATAATTATTGTGGCTTTTTTTTCAACAAATTTTATTGAACAAAACCAATAACAATATTTGACGAAATCCTCTTTAAATGACGGTCTGACCGTCTGCCAAGCAAATGGGAAGCAGTAATTGAAGTAGATGGTGACTATGCTCCGGAATAATCATGTATGAAAAAAAAAGAAGAAGGAAGTGGGGCTTGTTTGTAGTTTGCAAAGAAAACGTTAAACGTGCCTAAAACAAAAAAAACTTGGCATGAAGAACTATGAAAGTAGGTTAATAAGTACCGGGGGTGAGGGGGAAAGGAGAGAGAACTAACGCCTGATCGATCTAGAACTCCCAGAATAAAAACACAAACACCTGAAAGACTTTCCCTTTATTCATTACTAAATGTCTTTCCCTCATTTTTATTGTTCAATGTGAAGAAGTTAGAAAAGACCGATCGTCTTTCTGTCTAATTTGTCATTGCAAATGGCCGATGCTTTCCTTTCTCTGTCTCTATCGTTTCGCTCCTTTTCTCTAAGGTTAAAAGAGTGAAGGTGCGTGGCCCAGTGGTTAAGGGCATTCGGCCCACGATCG
>NC_142943.1:659897-667397 GCF_046866305.1 Octopus bimaculoides
GGTCTGTTATTATTTAAGTTATATTTAAAGGGGCGAGCTGGCAGAATCGTTAGCACGCCGGGTAAAATGCTGAGTGGCATTTCGTCTGACACCACGTTCCGAGTTCAAATTCCACCAAGGTCCATTTGCCTTTCATCGTTTCAGGGTCGATAAATTAAGTACCAGTGAAACACTGGGGTCGACGTAATTGATCAGTCCCCTCCCCCCAAAATTTCAAGCCTTGTGTCTATAGTAGAAAAGATTATTTTAATCATGTTACCAAGTAGGAGAGAACACTTTTCGTTCTGATGAGACCTCTTCGAAGAATGGGGTAAGTCAATAACATCAACCCCCGTGCTCAACTGGCATTTATTTTATTGACCCCTAAGATTTGTGAGGCAAAGTCGACCTCGGCGAAATTTGAACTCAGACGGTCAAGACGGACGAAGTGACGTGGACGATCATGTCCGGCATGTTAACGATCCTGCCAACTCGCCGCCTCGACCGATAAATATTGATATACATAGATAGACAGGTAGATAGATAGATAGATAGATAGATACCTTATCTGTTATATCGAGTTTGAAAGTCTGCTTAATGACACAAACAGCTAGAAATAATAGCCACAAAGTATACCATTCCGTGTAACAAACGAAGGACACATTAGATAACTTATTCGTTGATTTATTGTCGCTTTTATTTTGCTTCATTTACGGAGAAAGAAATTACTCGATGCATATTACAGAGAAAAATCATTTTTAAACATGATTTAGTGTCGCTGAAGTATATTGTTAGCAGAATGTTATGATTTTATGCGATGCATTTTGTGTCCTCTTTTATGGGATTTTTGATAATGCCTTCATTGATTCTTGAGTTTGTATGCCTTTGTTTCATGCAATGCATTTTATGTGTGGATTGTGTATTTTTAAGAGCTCTGGTGTCTGATGTGTTTATTGCTTTACATTCGGGCCTGTATTGTTGTATCCCTTGCTTTAATACGCTATTAGAATACCTGTTGATTGCTGTTCGCTTTTTGTTGTTGATTTATTTATCGAGCGCTTCGTTTGTGGCAGAGAATCTAAATTCTCTTAAACTTAGATGTGTAATATATTGCGAAACACATTGAAAGCCATACTCGCAATAACAGACCACAAAATTGACAAACAGTCTGCTAATGACCAGTGGGATTTAAAATTTGATTGCAAACGTCAAAGTGGTGAATTCCATGATTCCGGTTGTAATACTGACCATACAATAACGACAACGATTACGTTTTGTCGTCAGTTAAGCCTACTCTGGTAACAAGGAGCAATTACAACTGAAAATAAAATTAAGATTCACAGTAAAGAACGAGCCCATCACTGTCACATAGAATTTCTCACCAATATACAAGATCAATACAGAAATACGTACAGCCCATTCTATTACACAAACTATACACATATAACTTACACCAAACACAAAGATAAATATTTGACTGATGAATGCGGTCGAAAGGATTGATTAACATCTATGTAGCCGCTGCTCCAATATGGCCGTAGTGCAATAAGTGAAATTAGCAAAAGTCTAAAAGTGTCACAAGTGACACTAAGACAATTGACAAAAAAAAAATGAGATTCCAATGTTATGGTTATTTAGTTAGTAGTTGTTTCTATTGTTGTCATTGCTGGTTCTATTCGATCTCTGGTCGGTTCTAATTCAGAATGTTGATAAAAAAAGTATTCCAACAGTGAAAATTTTGAGTTTTCTTTTTGAGATTTAAGGTAAGACAACATTATATCATGCGTTCTCCATTTCTAAGCTGCCAGGGTGAAATTTTTAATGGCTTTGAAGTCTTTTCAAGCGGGTCGAGTAATGTTGATGTTGTTACTGTTGTCTGTTGCCGTCGTCGTTTTCGTTATTCATCGATACCTACATTATGCTGAGGAGTAAGAATATTTTCTGGGCTTAAATAGAGAAAAGTATTGCACAGAGGATATTAGAATTCATCCCAACCTTGCAAGACGATAAGATATCTATGAACAATAACAGCGGAGTGGCATTTGCAACAAGGCCTTAATTTAAACAATGTTGGTTTAATGAAATAACTCCCCCAAAAGCTGTACAAATAAAAATCCTCGAACCAACACACAGAGATATTTCAATAGCTAAAAGACGCGTTTGAATGATTGTGATATATAAATTATCAAATTCATACATGTTGCAGTAGAAGGATGTTACAGAAATAGGCACTTACACATAAGTGTCCCATTGTAACAAAAACACAAACTTTATGATACTGCAGTAAAAATATTAACCAGAAAGCTACTTCACACAGTTACGACTAAGAATTAAGTATTAGAAGAGAAACTCAGCTAAACTCCAGGAAGGGAATACATAAGGCTCTCTAGTTTAAGTCTCTTCCGGTATATCCGACCATTAGTCTTGGAACAGGGAAAATACGACTGTTTAAATAGCTACGCACATATATTCATAAATATATATATATATATATACATATATATATATATATATATATATATATATATATACATATATATATATATATATATATATATATATATATATATATATATATATATATATATGAGTCCTGTAATAAATATAGTAAGAATTCACGTTGAAACGTTCATATATTTCCTCATAGCAAGCCTACCAACTTTATAAAGATTAGAATCAGTCATTTCATACACTTCCTTTAACTCTCTATATTTGTAACAAACGGGAAAGTAAAATAAAGTATAAATGCACACAGATATACACAGAGTTACACAAACACGGATGCATAAAAAACACACATACATGTATACATACGCACATATATATATACACACACAAGTGTATATTTCTATTTACTTTCTGTAATGTTTGCATTCATTTGATACGCCGTAGAATTTGTTAAAATACTTAATATAATTTTTTTTTATTTTGAGAAATACGGATATAAAATTTTGTTGATAAATATTGTACACAATGATGCCGTTCGGTTGATATATATATATATATATATATATATATATATATATATATATATACAACAGCCATGCATACATACAATTATATGTTTATGTCAATGAATGTATGCACGCGTGTATGTGTGCATATTTGTTTGTGTGTATATATATATATATATATATATATATATATATCAATATGTATAGGTCATTATGTATATGTGACATGTGTATATTTATATATATGTATATATATATATATATATATATATATATATATATATATATATATATATATATATATATACATATATATATATATATATATATATATATATACATATACACATATATATGTACATATATATGTATGTATGTATAAACGTGTGTGTGCGTGTGTTTGTGTGTGTACACATCAAACTTTGTCGTAAATGGGAAAGTTAATAATGGGAAATGTTAGTTTCCAAACAATTCGTAACTCTCGCAGATCAGAAAAATATCGATTTCATTTTGAAATTTAAGATCTGGAAGATTTAAATGGATCTGATAATGCTCATTATCCACTCGTAGGCTTACATACCAATATATATATATATATATATATATATATATACACATATACATATATATATATGTGAGTGTATATATATATATGTGTATGTGTGTGTGTATATATATGTATGCGTGTGTGTATATAAATATATATTTGTGTATATATATATATATATATATATATATATATATATATATATATGTATGTATGCACATGCATTATGTATGTACATACTACTAACTTTATTTGTGCAAGAGTTGTAGCGATATATTTATGTGTATGTGTCTCTCTTTATTCTCCCCCCTCTCCCACTCAATGTACACACACACACACACACACACATATATAAGGTATATAGTTATTTGTATACTATTTCTTTTAATCAGAATATCAAAGCAAATATTCACTTTGAAGCAAAATAAAAGTGTTTTATTGATTTTCAGTAATCAAAGGATTACATTTTTCTTGTGTTTACATAAATATAGACATACAAATAAAACACACACACACACACACACACACACACACACACACAAACTCACACACACACACATACATTCACACATGCACACACAGATTGTATATAGTTTTATACTGGATGCCGAATTAGTAAATCTTAATATGCGTTTCAGGTAGAGCCCGTGGAAATTACCTTTTCGATTATGTGTACGAGGAGATAGAGCGAGTGAACGGGTGCCCGAATACTTTCCATTCACTCGTTCTCTCTCTACTTCTTTCTCTCTCTCTCTCTCGCTCTCTCTCTCTCGCTCTCTCTCTCTCTCCATCTCTCTCTCACTCTCTCTCTCTCTCCCTCTATTTCTCTGTATATATACATATATATATATATATATATATATATATATATATATATATATGTATATATATATATATATATATATATATATATATATATATATATATATATATATATATATATATATATATATATATATATATATATATATGCATACCTATACATATCTGATGCCACATGAATAAATAAATAAATAGATATATGTGCATACACACATGCATTGATATTGATGAGTGTTTGCATATATTCGCAGCTGTCTCTCTACATATTTACACACACAATAACACACACACACACACACACATACACACATACATTTAGAGACACATACATTAATATATATATATACATGTGTGTATTCGTTTATGTATGCATGGCGTTTATCTTAAATCTTAACCATAGCTGACCTACTTAATCAATCACTGTATCCAATGTCTATATTTCTTTTGCGTTTCTTATCTGAAGGATCTCCAGTAAATTCTTGTTGAAATATTCTCGTCCTATCTGGTTGTTCTATCTTACATTAATATTAATGCACATCAAGGCGAGGCAAGGCGAGGCACATTGCAGTTAACTAAACAGGGATTATGTCGAGAAACAAGTAATGGCCACCTCATAATAGAAATGATCTATCTTAACATTATTACGGAATAATCGATTGTTCTTGCTTTTGTTGCTGTTGTTGTTGTTGATGCTCTTGCTGCTACAACAACAACAACAACAACAACAACAACTACTACTACTACTACTACTACTACTACTACTACTACTACTACTACTACTATTACAACAACTACTACTACTACTACTACTACTATTATTATTATTATTATTGTTATTATTATTATTGCTGTTGTTATTGCTACTATTACTATTTACTATTATTGTTGTTGCTATTCTTCTCCTTGTTATTATTTTTGTTATTATTATTTTTGTTATTATTATTATTATTATTATTATTTTTGTTATTATTATTATTATTATTATTATTATTATTATCATTATTATTGGTGTTGGTGATAGAGATGTTATATATGCTGTCTTTCCCCCCCTGTAATCTATTGACGGAACATCGAAAAACGCTGCCGCGTCGTCGGTGCAGTGGTTGAGGTCAATGCGTTGCTCTTGTAACTGGTTCTGGTGCGGTTGGGGTCGGTGATTGTGGTAGAGGTGGCGATTATATATCGAATAGTCTTAATTTATATGTATCTGGTACTGGTGTTGATGATGTCGGTCATAAGGATATTAATAATGCTGTTGTTGATGATGATGGTGATGATGATGATGATGATGATGATGATAGTGGTGGTGGTGATGATAACGACGACGACGGCGATGTTGATGACGACGATGATAATGACGATGATGATGACGATGATGATGACGACGATGATGACGACGACGATGATGGTGATGATGACGAGAAAGAGGAGTAGGGAGGAGGAGTAATGGTGATGGGAATGGAGAGAAGAATGAAGAGGATATTGGCAGGAGAATTCTAGAATCGATCATTTACAACCACGATCACAACGACAAAACCCTACATTTATCATAATTACGCATACTATCATATAAAATGGGATTTGTAAGACTTGAGGCAGGTTTCTAATCATATTGATCTGTAGAAATACTATTAGAAGATGTCGATCGTACCTGAGTAGAGTGGCACTAAATACTAGTAATTATATAAGAGTAGATATCAATCTTCATTTAGTTGAAGACTGCAGCAATTCTTTGCCAACGGAATAATTAAAGTCAGCATTCGAAATGTTATATACAGCCTTCGCCATTTTCCTTTCATCTTCTACATTGGATATTAAACCTTTTAATGCTAATGTTTTCATAGACTGCTTTTAAAGAATATTTGATCGCAGAAAGTTGATTATGTTTCTGTCCGAATATCGTTTGTTTCTAAAGCATTGTAGATTGGTCAGCGATAGTATCTTATTTATATAGATATTTTATCTTCATAAATATTATAGTACTCAACATAATGCATTGCGTTTCATATGCGAAAAACACATGCAGGCTAAGTACTTTCAGCAAAAGGAATGATTTAACAATCTGCGCTTCCATAACAGTGCATGTCATTTTGGTTTCTTTTGTGCTGTCATAGAGTGTGCAATTTTTATTCTGGTTGAATAATTCAACACAAAATCGACGAATGAACATCACTGTTATGTTTTTAATAGCATACCTTGTTTTACCACGAAACTGAACGTCTCTTGATTGCAAGTATTCCAGTGTGTGTTCCTCGTAAATATCATATTTATATATTCATATATAAAGAATCAAATTTCTATGAATATCATATTATCATATATCATACCACATATATATGTATACATACACACACACACGCATGTATATATATATTTATATATATATTTACATGATTTATGTGTGTGTGTGTGTGAGTCTAATACACACGCATATATATATATATATATATATATATATATATATGTGTGTGTGTGTGTGTGTGTGTGTGTATCTAAGTATGTATATGTCGTATAACTTATATCATATATCATACACAAATTTTTATTTCTGGAATAGAATAAAAACTATGAGTGATATTTGTAGCATGAATCCCTATTTAAGAATCCTTTATATCTTCAGTTGATATCATCAAAGAAATATGCAGGTACTGGGTCTATAAGCAGAACCAGATGGTCAGAAGATTATCATCAGAGAGGGCGAGAATAAAAAGATACAAAGAATAATTTCAGTGATATATGTTGGATCGCATCTGTATATTACAGACGATTGTACAGGTCATTTATGATCAACATGTCCATAACTAAGGTTTGCGAAATTCTTTGATTATTGGACTGATGTCCATAATTCAAATATTTTTAGATTTTCTACCTTCTGAATTATTCATAATCTATCTACGCTAGCTGATATCCAGAACAGAATGACCGCTTCAGAAGCAGTGACTTCGTCTTTCATCTTCTTGCTTCTGGTTCTGGTTGTATTCTTCGTATGGTCTGTAGTGTTCTTCTCTCTTGCAGAACTATCTTATTGTTATTTATAGCACAACTTTGGTAAGGACAGGAGAATACGAAGGAAAGAAAGCGTGGTAGAAAGAGAAAGGCAGTACAGATAGCAAATAAGATGTGGTCATAGTATCATAGAAATAGGTACACGACAGAGAGAGAGGTGTAGAGTTTGTGAGAGCAAAACGTAAGTTGGAG
>NC_142943.1:669897-694897 GCF_046866305.1 Octopus bimaculoides
ACAGTTACTATTAATGAAAACTTTACATTGTCCACTCACAGAGTTTCTTAGGCACAGGAATGGCTGTATTATAAGAAGATTCACTACGAAATCGCCTAGAGTGCAGCCCCACTGCGTAGAATATTTCGGCTGGTGACTTGTATTATAACTGCATGTCGACCAATACTTAACGAGTAAAATTGGTAGATAGAAACTGAACAAACCGGCTGTATATATACGTATAATATATATCTTTACATACACGCTCACACATACACATACACACGCACGAACGCAACTATGACGATTTAAAGTTGAAATCTACCAGACAATCCAATATGGGCATAAAATACAAATGATATGAGAAGTAGGGTATGATGCGAACCTGCTGCGATGAGTTTTTAATTTGAGGGTGTGATGGAGCACAGATAGCTGAGTATTAAAAAGAAAATCAGCTGCGGAGGGTTAATAAGAAGTCTGCATTTCTAGGAACAAATGAATTTCTAGGCACAAATGACGGACGAAAGAGATTCAGTCAGACGAAGTCACCAAAAACGAAAGGATTAACAAAGATGGATAGGAGGAACTGTCGGAGATTGAACTTAAAAGTTTCGCCGTAAAAGGATGGCTATGGACAGACGTCTTTGACAAGAAATTATTATAGGGAATACTCGTCTAACAAATGCAAGTATGGGGGAAAAAAGAACGTAAAATAATGATAATAAAATCTGTCTGTGCGCCTGACTATATATCTGCACGTAAATATCTGTCTGTTAGTATGTTTTTCTTTCTCTTTCTCACTCTCTCTCTCTCTCTCTCTCTCTCTCTCTCTCTCTCTCTCTCTCTCTCTCTATCTATCTATGTCTCTCTGTCTATCTATCTATCTATCGGTATATAAGTATGTATATGTATATAGATATATAATATACTTACATATATATAAATACATACGTACATACACACACAGACATAAAAACACATATAATTTAGATTGACAGACCGACAGACAGACAGACAGGTATGTGCATTTATATATAAAGCTATCTGCTTGCTTGTGTGCTTGTCCCTCTTATCTACACACACATGGACACACGTATTTGCATACATATGTAAACACGCATGAAACTGCATCACGCACATACAGTCACTTACACGCACATACACACACATTCCTCACTAATATATGATTCAGTTGAGACAACATGTAAAAATGTAAAAGTGCTTATAGTGACAGCTTGGCATGTTTCAAGATATAAACTAGTTAACAATTTGTTGCGTTGTTTTGCCTAAATGTGTTTCGAAGCTGCAAGATCTGTTCACTTTTCTGAATATAGAAAAATAAATACATTAAGTAAAATGTATGATTCACACAGATTGAAGAATATGATTTTAAAAATATCCTTTCTCAAATAATAGCAGTTAAACATATGAAAAAAAAAATACACATTCTTGTTGCTTTTCTAACGAAACACAAAACCTATATTCCAACTTGTTGATTCAAAGTGATGTCGTTGGAAGCAGTATAGAATTATGGTACAGGAATAATTTGATTGTTGCCAGCAATATTCCGTTTAGTAAAACACCTAAGTGTAAAAAAAAAAAGATACCAATGTAAATAAATAGAAACATTGAGTTAAAAACTATTCTAAGAAATAGTTGGAAGTGTTGAATAAAATAAGCTACATGGATCTACATTAGTTAAAAACTGCTGCCGACAAATTTCCATATATCAAAAATTCAATTTCTGATTCACTTCCACCTCCCGTCCCGCTGCCATATTTTGTAGCTTATTTTTTTTTCCCCCTTTTTTTTTGCTGTATTTTTTACCCATAATTCTTTGCAAGATTTTATTTGACAGAATGAGGTTTCATTCTCCAGAACAAAATCATTAATGGAATTATTCTTTAGTTTTGGTGCTACAAGTGGAACCGTGAGTTAATGTGACCAAAGTGTTAAGAGAATGCTAAATAATAAAAACAATGTGTTTTATTTTATGCTTTACGTATGTGAAGACGTTTGTTTTAAATATATATATTTCTTTTTTACTTTACCACTTAAAAAGAAACGTTGACAGGAACTGATTAAACCTTTAACGAAATATCAGGATTGGAACTAACGAAATAATGTCAACAAGAAGACAGGCCGGTACTTCACTTAAAGATATGAAATGGTTGGCGAATGCAAACAAAATTAATATGAATTTGCTTATCAAACGATTTTTATTGAGAACAGATTGAAATACTCGACTGGCAAAAGATTTACTGCACCATGCAAAAATAAAAATACATTAACTGTAACTGCTTAAATATATATATATATATATATATATATATATATGGGGTCGAATATAGCCCCCCCCCCACTTCCACTAGGGAGGAAACGAACGCAGGAACCCAACGCCAGGTCCCTAGTGTTTCTATGAACAAACTGTAACAATGTTTAGACGGGAAAAAAAACGGTAACAAATGGGTAGAAAAAAAGCTTTTAAACAAAATTTACTTCGAGCGTTCGAAAATACGTCGTGTTCAGCAGCAAATATCGTAATAATACTAATGGTTTTAAATTTTGCCACAAGGGCCGCAGTTTTGGGAAAGGGGATGAGTCGATTACATCGACACCAGTTCTCAACTGGTAATTAATTTATCGACTCCGACAGGATGAAAGGCAAAATCGACCTCGGCAGAATTTGAACTCAGAATATAGTAACAGACTAAATACCGCTAAGCATTTCGCCCGGCGAGATATGTGCATCTCTGATCACGAGAATTAGTGAGGGAGCATCATAACGGGGCTATTTCGTTCAATATCTTTTAACAATTCTTATTCAGGGACCTTTTGAGCAGGATGAGCTACTCGACCTGAAGAAAATTCTAACTAAGGCCCACTTGCAAGGTCATGCGCTGTTTATCTTGATATGAGATCACCGTGATGCCCATGACTGGTTGTGAAGCATGTGCCTTGTGTACCCTTATCAGACGGGCAGTGATGATGGGTACACTGGGCTTCGTATATTTCACCCCAGTGTCACTTTGACGGCATGCACTGCTCTCTCACTCAATAATAATAAGTTAGCCACATCGGATTTCGATCGGATTTGTTCTCAGAAACGAAACGGATGTAATTAAATGCCTACGCAGAGAGTTAGATGTTGATTTAGGCGATCTTCCCATTATATACGGCAGGAATGGTGATAGAATTTTTTATATAACAGCACCGCATGTAAAAGCAGACTTGGGGCAGAAAGGAAACAGCTTTGAGTATAAAAGTGAACCTGTGTTATATTATTTAGTTGGTGTTTAAAATCTTTTACACTGATGGAATGAAAGAAATGGTTTGTCAACCAATTCCAAATCCAGATACATCTCGACTAAATAAATATGTATTTGCATTAAATGGTAAAAAACATCGATCTGTAAGAGAAGCATATTTATTTGCTCATCTGTCTCGTAATACTGATGTTATCCGATCCATTAATGCACCTCACCACCTCAGACACTTACAGACATCGAGAAGGCAAATATTTATAACGTTAATTAACTTTAAAATGTAGTTCAGCAACAACAACGTTTATTTTTATTCTACTTCTTCCAACTAGAAATGGGCGCTGTGTGTGTGTGCATATATATATGCACACACACACACACAGGTGTACCTATAGATCTTTTATGTCATAAGAATTTAGAAAGTTTGAGAGACGTGTAATATTTAGATTATAGCAATGGAACTCAAAACAGATAAATCTGTGAGTAATAGCCTTCGACTTGTTTTTCTTCCTTTTTTTCTTTCTAAAGGGTTTCTTAACCCAATATTTTCAGGTTTTTATAGCTTTACCTACTTCGAATTAGACAGAAACGAATTCTGCATACAAACACGCCGACATACATACATACTGACTTACATACATACATACATACACATATATAAAGAGAAAACTGGAAAAATGTCTTATTTAATCCGCATTACATATGTTACATTACTAATAGGAGTGACATAGGTATACTTGTCCTGTAAATTAATTCTTCAGATAGAAAACTAAATTGTTATTAAATATTTTAATTCTTGCTCTGAAGAATTACGAATAGGAGATGTTTGAGTTGTCTTTCTCCATGTATATTTATGTGACTAATGTATATAGGGCGGCGAGCAGGCAGAATTGGTAGCACTCCGGACGAAATGCTTAGCTGTGTTTCGTCTGACGCTACGTCCTGAGCTCAAATTCCACTGAGGTCGACTTTTCCTTTTACCCTTTCGGGATCGATAAATTAAGTATTGAAAAGCATAAATACATGCGAGGAGGGTTGTCTTTGGATTGTGCTAGAAACAACAGCCAAACCGCCCTTAAATCACTTTTCCCTGTGAAAATATTACTAATTTCTTTTATTTTTTTACCGAAAATGCTCTTCCCATAGTTTTGAATTGCAAAAAAAAAAAAAAAAAAATGGCAAAATAGGTCCGGAGTGGGATGATGAGGGAGGAAGGGGCTGTGTTTAGGTCCCCGTACCTTAGTGGTTTGGCAAAAAAACAAAGCGATAGAAATACTAGGATTTAAGAAAGCATTGTAGGTGACCGTCGCACCCCAAGGGGGTTCGGACTATTTTAAGGGATAAGGGCCGGCAGGTCGATGCTTACGTGGTCGGCGACGCCACGGCGGGACACGCCGACGGTACCCCGATCTACCCACCGCGCGCGACGACGTGTCACGTTCTTGCTTTCGCTGTGACGTCGGAGTTTGCGAAGTGAAAGGCTCCAACGACTCGCAGTCGACTGGGACTCCTTGGTCCGTGCTTCAAGACGGATCGGGTAGGTCGCCGATACTCGTCACTGACCAGCGGCAGCGGGCGGCTTTACGGGCGTTCCCGCAACCGCAGCGCCGCGCACCGACCCTCTCGCGAGGGAGGCGATGTGACGGCAGCGCGCGGGTGGCAGCGTCGCGCTTGCTGAGGGTGAGGTGCGTTAGCCGTGCCTGCGCTTTCGTGGAGCGACTGGACCGGTCGAGAGAAGCGCGTGGGTTCAGACACCGGCCGGCCGCGAGGCCGACGGCGGTGGGGCACTCGTCTGCGATCTGTAGTCGAGTTGTTCAACTAAAAATATCTTCAAGGCGGTGCTCTATCATGGCCGCAGTCAAATAACTGAAACAAGTAAAAGAACAAAAGAATATGCATAGATATCTTTTACTTTTACCTGCTTCAGTCATTTTGACTGCGGTCATGCTGGAGCACTGTACTTTTACTGTTTTAGGTTTTGGAATACGACCAAGCTGGAGCATCAACTGAAATGGTTTATTTGATGAATATGTGTTCACAGATTTGAAAACGAATTATTACCTGATAATTACAAGAGAAGAATTGCGTTTAAAAACCTACCTTCTTCGGTGTTTGTACCAAGTTCACAAAGCACATTTAGAATAAGATCCTCCACCAATATATCATTGAGGCAGCTCAGGAATTACTTAAAATTACAAAATGTTTTCAAGTTGTATAGACGAAATGAAAATATAGTTTTCCAGTTAAGAAAGTGATCAGTATGTCGAATTTGACATAAATGGACTGTCAAAGATGGAGCTAAACGGATGATTGATATAAGTAGCATATATGGGTGTGTGTAAAAAGTAACAACTAATTGTGTGTGCGTATATATATATATATATACAGTTAATCATTACTCCAGGCACACACACAGACACATACACACATACACGCACACACGCAGCGAATCTATGAGTGCAATAAATGTAACTATATAAATATGTATGTCATAGATTAGTGATATATAAACTGAGTAACAGTACAAAAATACCAATGTCGGAAATATTTTTCTTATATTTTTCTTTAAAGAAGCAGCAGCTGTCTTTCTCTGTAAAATATTGGCTGATATTTTCATGTCATATTACTTTCTCTTTCCTATTTTTCTCCTATGGTAACACGACAGATCCAATAAATTGATTGTCTTTAATTGTCTCAAGAGGGAGACAATCGACTACGGTCGTGTTTCCCAGTCTGAATGACACATTTGAGGGAGACGTCAATGTCACCGCCCTCCTTGCTAGACATAACTGCTAAATTTCCATCAAAGCACTCAGGTAATGACAGACTGGGCAATATATTTCAGGATATACCAAAATACGATTGGAACGCCTTCTGTTAAAGCTTTGCTCACAAGTCATATGCGAATCTTAGGATATAGTTGAAGACGCTCAGTGAGAAAGAAACATACATCACGTGGTTTTAGAACGACCATTGACGTGTGCACAGAAGAACGTCCTGACGTTATCGTCTTTAAATAATTATAAGATTTTTTCAATAGACGAAAACTGACGCTATCTTCTTCGGCCAAAGTTGTACTGTTGCAGTTTGATTTTACTTTTAAAGCCATTGACAGCTTTCTTTGCACGCATCACTTGAAATCTGTATTTCCCGTAACTCATTAAAGTTTCAAAATTACAAATCCATTCAGTTACGTCTCCACAAATGAAGTCAATGCCTTTTCCTTGTTGGCCATCCTGATTTATAAGTAAAATTTTTATAACAATATCGTAAAGCTTGAAGAAGCATTTAAAACAAAAAAAAAACTTTTCTTATGACAGGCTTCGAACCTTTGTAGAAAAGAGTTTCCTTTCAAATTTTGAGACTATGTAACTAGCAGAGTAATGTAGTGCACAAAGTATGAGTTTTGATTTAGTTAACAACAAAACAAACTGCTGCTAAACTGGAGACCGTTGCCAACGACAATCTGTTCTTGATACCATGTTAATTTGCAAATAAATTATTTCCTTTTCATGTGTATTACCTGACCATTTTTCAAACCTGTCATGTATGATACGGCATTAGTTGCACACAATATCATACTGCTGAAAAGATTTTTATTTCCAAAGTAAGATTGTAATACCTTTCTCTTTTCAATGACATTTACCGAAAATATCTCTCTCATGGATTTTCTTTCCTTTAACAAACTCACATCGGTCATCAATAAAGCCTTCTTACATCACGTAATTGACTTCTCATGCTGTATGTTAAACATATTTTGATGTAGCACGTCAGGCACAACTGGTTTTCAAAGCCTTCCACTATTTCGTTCATCCAGCAAAATAGTTTTATTACTGAGAGCAACTGACTTAAAATATCTCTATCAGCCTAAAGGAGAAATTTATCAACTGAGAATATTAATAGTGTCTCTTCAAATATAAATGATTTCCACATTCACCTATTCGATTTGATGTCTTCTGTAAAACAACGAGTCAAAAATCATGTTTCGCTGTATGTTTTTTTACCTTATCTATAGTATCGCACCATTCAAGTGCCTCCTTCGCTATTTGTAATTGAACCATATCAATATATTAATACACATAAGCTGCCGTGTGCTATCGTGCACTTTTAAATTTTATAGCATAATAACTTCATATTATGAGATACTTTCACCTAACTCGCCGATGGTCTAAAGCAATACAACCATATTCCAATTAATTTCTGTTATATTGAGGAATTTTCTTTATATTTATTTGGGGAAGGGGTGAAAAATGAGTAATGCCATGTGAACCAATTCCACAATTTTCTAACTTAAATCAAAAGAAATATCTAAAATATACCAGAAAAATCTTAATAAACGATGTTAAAACAAAATAATATAAAAACTTAGCATATAATTCTTTTTTAAATTATAAATTTTACATCCTTACAGTGAAACGGAAATTACATGCTACAATAAATAAGATGACGACATATAAAAGCTTCATCTTGAAAAATAAATGCTTAATTTGTATTTTCGATTAACTGTGGTGCAAATAGTTTTGAAGGCATTAAAAGAGACGACATGTACAAGTCCATATTTTAAAAATATGTTCCTAAAATAGAAACAAATATTTGTTCTGAGAAATAAATTTATTTTCAGTGTAATCCTCTCAAATTTATGAAGTCTACGAGGAGAATCATCTCCTTCCTGTTGCGACAAAAACTAAGTTATAACGGAGAAAGAAATCCTCTTTCACATTTTAAATGCCAGTCCTAGGATTTCAGTTACAAGCATAATTTTAATGTCTTTTGTATTTCCTCCAAATTTCTTAAGTGCCCGAGCAGGACAGTTATAAAATCATATGCCCGGAACCGAAACCATTGCTATGTGAGTAAGGACCAAAATATAATTGAGTTGCGGAATTTCAATTGTAGAAAATCAAAACCTATATGAAATGTGGTTACAATGTAAAATGAAACTGTTGTGTTGTCGACTGGAACCAAACTATTTTCATTTTTTTGACATCAAATTATCTGATGGAAAAGTATTTAGTGCAGCAAGACAAGTTTAAGCCCAGAATAGAAACCAGATGGAAATAGTGCAGCTTCAAGTTTTATGAGTTCTTTTATCAAAGATGAAACTAAATATCGCAAATTTTGGTGCTGGTCGTCAGTAAGGAGGATTATATTAACAAACGATAACTGCTATCTTAATGATTCTTGCTTTAATAATATTCATAAATAATGTCTGCTATCTTAATTATTCTTGTTTTAATAATAATAATAATGATAATACCAATAATAGTTAATATCTTCAATAATGATTATTCTTACTGTTGAAATCATATTAATACATTTTCTACCTTTTAGAAAGTTTAATTTTCCAATGTAGCTTTTCAGTGCTTGAATCTGATGAGATGCCTTGGAAGCGACGTGGGCAAAGAAAATGTTCTATTGTTGTTGTAATTCTTTGCAGAAAGATGTGTTCAAAGGTGCTTTCTGTTCGATTTCGTGAAAATAATTGCTTTCATCTTATTAGATTTTCTTTTGCTTTTGATTACAAGAAAGTGTGTTACTCCGAATCTATTCTTTCTGTCCGACTAAAACATCAACTTTAGTATGAGACTGACTAATTTAATCAGAAACGCTAGTTGTAAGCATTCAACGAAGGACAAAATGCATTTGTAAAATGCTGCAATAAACTTCCGTTAATATAATTGTAGTCCATACGTTGTTCCTGTCTCTACAGGCATCTTGTATTATTATTTTACTTACCATATCTTTATCTTAAACTGAGATCATAACCTTATGTTATCGCTCCGTACTCTTATATAAGACATATAGTTCTAACTTTCATTTGTAGAATTTAAGTTCTCATTATTACTTTGAGAAGAAGAGCTGAATTAATCCAGGCGAATTGTGAAATAAAAAAAAATGGTCGATTCAAACCTCCTTACCAGCTGCAGAAATAACCTACGTGGCACTATTTCTATTATGAAACTAAATATGTATGGAAAGGAATTGATGTA
This sequence comes from Octopus bimaculoides, assembly GCF_046866305.1. Taxonomy (NCBI): domain Eukaryota; kingdom Metazoa; phylum Mollusca; class Cephalopoda; order Octopoda; family Octopodidae; genus Octopus; species Octopus bimaculoides. Next base: position 679,130 of record NC_142943.1, read on the forward strand.
ATTATGTTAACATATAACAGTTTCATTTACCTATTTTAAGGATTTATATTTCTAAGATGGTGAATCTTTCAAACTGATCGTAACACCAAACACAAAAACACTCCACCGATGAAAACAGTAAAACAGGAAAAGCTATACAGTGAAAGTTATTTCGATTTATATTATTATTTACTAGTGGTTCAACATAGACTTCCAGCCACTTGCAAATACACCACTGATGATGTAGTGGACAAACAAAACAAATCAGCACTTAAAACATTTAGTATGAGTTACAAATTATTATTCAAAATAGTTTGATTAGGCAACATACAATTTAATATTTCGTAGACTCCCTAAAGTAATCTAGCTTGTCGAGCGAAGGCAGCGGAATGGAGAGGTGCAGGCAATTCAAGAGCTAGATTTCCATAACGAAGCCACTAAACTTTGATTTGCAGCCGAATCAAACTGTTTAAATAATGATAATGAAAACATTGATTGTGTTGTCTCCATGTGCAAGCTTCTTGCGCCCACAGAATATCTCAATAGGCAAGACAGAGCTGCTCAGTATATTCACTCTCTATAAGCTCTTCATAAGTTGACTTTCCTTTGGACATCTGACGACATAACTTCATTAGATGTAGAATTTAGACGAGAAATGTTATATTTGTTGTTCTAGTTTACTCTCATCAGCGATCAACTTTAAAGCCTTCTTTAGGTTTGATGCATGAGTTTGGTTTAAGTATCCGTTTCAAGATATTTTCCTTCCTTTCGCAAAGTTTGAAGGCCTTGAAAAGCGTCGAAAGCATCGGTCTTCCTCCTGATCAAGGAATGAAATTTGCCGATGTCAACATAGAACTCTTCGGAGCCATAGCGTATCGTCTTCGCTGTCCTGCAATCAAGTATTCCTCTATGTAAGAGACCCTTAAAATAGTTCAAAAATAAATAGTTGCTAACATTCTTCACTCCTGATTAAATCAGTCAAACATTTACGTATACTTTATTTCCTAAATATATAAAATCACAAACATTGGATTATAATTTTGTTTTGAGGAGAAAATAATTCTAAATTTTCCGATAGAATATTTCAGAAGAAACAGGTTGTTTCTTAGGTTTGAGAATCTATTTATTCAGCAATAAATAACTCACCCTACTTTTCTCTCTCTCTCTCCATCACCCTTTGTCGTTTCCCGCCCCACTTTCTCTCCCTCTCTGACGTAAGATCCAAACGAAATCATTAAACATCTCTTTTTCTGAAGATATCAACATTTATTCCACTGTTTAAACTTACTCTATTCCTCGCCTTTTGCCACTAAGGTCCTCATTAATTCTTTCCAATTCTACTCTTTTACTTCATAACAATGACTTTCTTGTGTAATCCTCCCATGACAAATAGCATATCGATTTCTTCCGCTAGCAGCAAACTTTTTTCCAAATAATCTCGACATTTCGAAATATTACTTCCAAACATTCAGCTAAATATTTTCCTGGAATGCTGTTGGAAATTTTGCTATAGAAGCTATATTGTAGTTAAAGATGATGTCGCAGAAATAAATTCCCCCTAAACCTGCGTTCACCGTTTTCCATGTGATTCCTAACTTCTGTATCAAGAGGCAATATTTTTCCTGATAAGTTACCTTCAACACAACACATCACAAATCATTCTTCCCCGTGAACTATTTATGCAAACCTTTTTACTATTTCATGTGATATATGTGCTTCTTGATAATAAATACATTCAGCCGGAACATTCTTTCTCTCGAACAATTTACGAGAAAATAAAATGAAGATATATATTTCCTACATGCAGTGTTTAAATCTTTAAGACTGGAGAGTGTTGTCTGATGCCATAACCTGCATGTAATAATAACACACTGTGTAATGAAATCAAAAGTGTATTTATTTGAATTTAATTGAAGGAGAAATTATTTCACGAAATCTCCTGCTGATTTCTTGTTGGAAATAGTTTTTTTCCCCTACAATAATGATTAATTTCTTTGAATTCGTTTAATTTTCCCTGGAACATAACATATTTCATCCAACACAACAGCCGATGTATCAACCCATTTCTTCAGATAAATTATTTTAAACAGTTACTTGCGCTTCTATTGAATATTCCCGGTTGAAATTCCTATTTCATATGAACTTGCTAAAGAATTTCTTTTCTAAGCGAAATAAATTGAAGTTGTAGCTTTCCTTACAACATCTAATGATAAATTTCTTGTAAACTGCTTCGTGAATTCTCAGTTTTAATGGTTATGCATGAGAAAGAGAAGGAGTTTGTGATACAACTTTGTTTCGCTGATTAGAATAAGTTTTATTCTAACAAGGTTTTCTTTTTTTTATTTATTTTTCCGTAAGATAAATCAAAGCCCGGACAAAATGCTAAAGATCTTATTTCTTTTCCTTTTTTGAAGGCCAGAACTAAAATCTTCTCTAAGCTATAATATAGCATCGATATTTTTAAAGAAGCACATTACCGTATATAATTCGATCCCTTACCTTTTCAAATGTTATCCGGATTTTACCCTTCAAATCGAACGTGAAAATGAAAATGGCTGATTCAACTGCCACTCATTTATCCTCTTTTAAAATAATTTTCAAAACTTCAAATCCACGGGTGAAGGTTTAAGTCGATTATATCGACCCCAGCATTTCACTGTTGCTTATATCATCGACCCCCAAAGGGTAAAAGGCAAAGTCAATATCGGCGGAACTGGAACTCAGAACGTAGCGGCAGACGAAATACCGTTAATCACTTCGCCCGGATTCCGCCTTAATAATAATAATAATAATAATAATAATAATAATAATAATAATAATAATAATAATAGTTCCACCGGAAAGACCAGGAAGCATCATGGAGGTGGCTCAAAGAGGATGAGCTAAAGAAGAATACTGAAAGCCTAATCATCGCTGTCCAGTAACAAGCATTGAATAACAACTCATTGAAAAGGAATATATACCTCACAAGTGAAACGGACATCTGTAGAATGTGTGGGAAGAGGGTCGAAAGCGTGACTCGCGGAAAGAGTACAAGCGTAGACACGACAAGTTAACCCAAAACCTCCACTAGTTACTCTGCCTCAAGCATGGATATGACCTTACGGGTGCCTCGCACCAACATACAAAGTAATGAACGAATAAGAGCAAGGCAAGAATCCTCTGAAAGACAAGATAGAGCACCGAAGGCCGGATATAGTAACCAACACTCTAATAACCTTACCTGTTCGCTGTAATGATAGACAACCTAAGTTAAGAACATCGCCATTTTGATTTTCTACTTCAAACACCGCTCTTGGAGATGGTAATCTTTAGATTTATAGATGATTCTTTTCTGTATCACCTGTAAATTAAAAGAAAAGCCTTATTAAAACTACCTGTACATAATTTTGTGCCACCTTATTGTTTACAGTCTTAAAGCCTCTTCGTGTATGCAGGCATCTATATTTGTCTCTATGTTTTCTTATGTGTGTGTGTATGTGCGTGTGTGTGAATTAATCCTGGTACATTAATGTACGGTGAGACACTCACGTGTTTAATGAAATGTGAAATATTTTAACGTTAAATACATTTCCTATGAAGAATCCCAAGACAAAAACTGGCACCTATTTTATCAATCAGAAACATGAAAGGCAACTTTAACAAGGACCGGATGTGAACTCACAGTTAGAAGATTAAAATCTTAGTGGCATTTTATCTGGCACTCGGTTATTTCTTCCTCTCCCACGTGTTTGATTAAACTCCATAATAAACGTGCGAAATTGCTTCTACTGAACATTGCAGATTTCAGTTAGCCTTAATTATGCGTCAAACCGTCTTTCTTTCAGCACTCATCTAATTATCTCGTTAGTATTTTACCACTTTTTGTTATCAGTATCCCTGTTTTAATTTTCATTAATTGTTCAAACAAAGTGAACGGATTTTTATCGAAGACGATATTTCGAAACATTGAAATTTCAATTCTATCCTTCACTCAAATGTGTCTTGAACCCATTCATTTTGCAATTTACTTCTCGAGATTAAGTGGATTTTGTATTTATGATTATTAAATATTATTAACGAGTAGCAGCGTCACAATATATAAGCAAAAATATACCGGATAAAATGAGATACGATTGGTTAATAGTGCATTCATTTAAGATTAGTAATTAAAGAATCTATTGTAATATGCATCACATTTTCATCTATTCATTATTATGTACAGAAGGGCGGAATATTTTCCTCTATTCAGAAACTATGTAAGGAAAAGTTCCATTAGTGCCATTTTTCGGGACGTTGTAGAAAATACCACATGTGCTGAGGAAGCGATTCTTGATAACGAAATGTTGAACTATATCTCAATAGTTTCGACATAGGGGAATATCTTTCCTGGGACTGGAAATACATTGTGCAAAATATCACATTTGCATTCGAGTCGCAGAAAGAACAGAGCAATAGGAAATATGTTGTCTTTGCGGGTGGTAATGAATGAATATATCCTTAGTTAAACTTCCAGCATATGTATATTTTAGCTGAGATATTATCACATTACTTCCATTCATTAAACTTTTGAATATTAATTAAGAATTTCGACTTACCTACTCTCCTGAAGGGACGAAAAGGGGTGACCCTTGTTTCAGCAAGAATTTGAGAATGTTGACTCAAGGCAGAAACTGTTTGAATTAAAGACCTTCCATTCACCAAATGTTTGGTAGTCAAAGATATAAAAAGAAACTTCAGCTTCCAATGAACAGTCACAACACATAATAAGGATGATAATATCACGGGCATATGGTGCAGTGGTTAAGAGCGCAAGCTACTAACCCCAAGATTCCGAGTTCGATTCCAGGCAGTGACCTCAATAATAATAATAATAATAATAATAATAATAATGGGAAGCGTAAGAGTATGAAAGTTGCAAGGAGAAACCAATCGGACGATGAGTACGGTTGGAATTGTTCGTGGTAGCATTCTAAGACTGGACTGGAGATTCCTAGCAATTGCACTTGAGCACGAATGAGTCGGCGTTAATAATCGATAGGTAATACTCTCTACAAACAGTAAAGAATCTATCTTCATCGTCGAACGCAAATTGCTGATGTTTTACAGAAATATCTAAAAATATTTCTATTTATCGTTTTTTTTTTCTCTTAGATTTTTCTCTTTGTTTTCATCATTGTTAACTCGTCTTTCCCCTCTCTCTCTCACACTATTTCTCTGCCTATCTATCTCCTTATCTCTTTGTTTTTACTTTCTCTTTCTGTGTTTCATTAGCAATCTATCTTCCGATAAATTGTTTGGAAAATATAGAAATAGATAAGATGCTCAGTTTGAACGGATTTCTCTCCAGACAAACTGACTACTTCTTCTTAAATACACATGTACAAATTTAAGTACACACACACACACACACACACACACACACACACACACACACACACACACACACACACACACACACACACACACACACATACACATACACATACATATATATATATATATATATATATATATATATATATATATATATTTAACATATATATTTATTCATACACACATCTATATACATATCTATATAGACATATATAGACATATATATTTATACATATACATACATATATGTATATATATATATATATATACACACACAGTATATATATATATATATATATATATATATATATATATATATATATATATATATATATATATGAATACATAGACATATATGTATATATCCCTGTACATATATTTATATTTGATTTTGTGTGTCTGTTTGTCTGTGTGTCTGTGAGCATGTATGTACACAAATATAGACAAACAGACAGACAGATAAATAGTACAATGGAGAAAGTGCCAAATTAATATGGTGTGAAGAGTAAACTAGGTGGCTGCCATAAAAGTTTTGACCCAGTCTTTTATAAACAGACACTGTAATCCCAAGTCACTTTGATTCTTCGATCACTGCTCATTATTCGATCAATGCCAGGTTGAAACAAAAGAGCTGCTCCATAACAAACCTCTCGATAACAAATCGAATTCTTTTATCCTTTTCTCTGATGCTCTCATTCTGCAATGACGGTTATTGTCCTAATTTTTGTATCTGATATCAATATCATTTATTTCCGCAGTTATGAACATTGCCGATTTTAAAAGCAGCGCAGTCAACCAACTGGAACCTGGCGAATCAATAAGCGAGCCTCTTTCACGTAATTCCCATATACTAACTCTGAATATTTTCAGGCCCGGTTCCAAACAATCGGGACTAACCAGGGGCTAAACATTATAAACGAAAACAACTGATAAATATCCCAGCCTCAAGCTATATTTATCTTGAGGTAGGGGCGTGTGTGGGGAGTGTCTGCGGTGGGGGAGCATGTGTGTGTGTGTGTACGGGACGTGTGTGTTGCTTAAGGCTTGACCTTCGATTTTTAAAATTAACTTTTATAAATCATTCAATCTTGCAACGAGTTAGCTGAATCGTTAGCACGCGGGGCAAAATGTTTAGTGGCATTACGTCCGCCTTTACGTTCTGAATTCAAATTCCGCTGAGGTCCACTTTGCCTTTAATCCTCTGGGAACGATAAAATAAATATTAGTTGAGCACTTGACTCCATGTAATCGACTTAACCCCTTCCCGAAATTACTGACCTTCTACCAAAATTTGAAACCGGTATTATGAAACCCGTAGCTTTAGTTGTAAAGTCCCATTATTGCAACAGAAATCAATAAAACCAGGTCTTCAAATCTCGATAATTTTAATTGCAGCTTACTGAGTTATACTTCAGTTCTGTAACTGAAGATTTAAGATAAGCAACAATGTTCAAGAAAGAATACTCTATGACAAGTTTTAGTGTCAGTTTAGCTCCAACTAATAATAGTAAATTACAAACTGAAATAATAGTTTCTGTATTTTATCGTTGTAGCAACATTCTTTCTTAAAATTCCCTAAAAATCACGAGGGATTGTACATTGATACGCTTCGAATTCTGTAAGTTGGAGTTTGTTTATGAGACAAGAAATATATTTGTTTTCGTACACGCATGTGTGTGAGCGGGTACGACCATTTGTTGTAAGATTAATTTTTGTGTATGTATGTCTTGTGAATGGATAATAGTGTGTGATAATGTTTGTGTCTGTATGTGTGTTTATTGTGCGACTGAGAATTGATAAAAGATGTGATCCATGCAAAATATCTTTAAATAGACATGGATGTATCTATTTTGTTTGTGTTCTTTGTGTATCATATGTTGTTTATTGTCGTGTGTATATATTTAGATACGTCTTCGTGGCTCTTTATTTCATTCTATGCTAGTAATAGTAAGTTATTGGACAGTTCCTATACCGTAACAGGTTTATCTATGAAAACCGATTGAGCTTCGCGCAACCTTGGTCCATTTCTAAAGAAAGGGCTCATATGTGGGGTACTGTCCAAACGTAATCGTTACTGAGAGCGAATGAGAGGCACAGGGAGAGGGGGAGAAAGAGAGAGAGACAGACACATAGGTAAACGGAGTCAGAAGCAGATAAAGACAGAAACAAAGAAAGAGAAAATAAAACGGAGAGATCGAAAGAAAATCTAAAGGGAAATATATATATATATATATATATATATATATATATATATATATATGGGTATATATGCACATGTAGTAAGCTACATGTGATAAGAAAAAAGTTCCAAATACTCAATAGTTAGAGTGAAATATTTATTATGGTGTGGTGGTGTATTCGACTTACTAACCCAAGACGTTCAGTCTTTAACAAAATTTTGTTAATCGCAATCAACAGACAGCGTATTCTAAGGAACATACGTTTCTCGTGACAACTTTCGGTTATACACGGAAGCAGAATATGGTACAAAAGAAGTCATTTTTTATTTTCTTTTTACGCATTCATTGAGAGAACTCCTTTAGATTAATTATACAAGGTTGAGAATACTGAAATATTGTCAAATTTTAAAATTTAATTGTTTTTTTGCACGTCTGTATGTGTTTCATTATGGGTGTAAGTGTGTGTTTGTTTGTTTCGTTTTTTATAATGTTCTTCCTTGTATTTGTTGTCGGGATTGACTTGAAATTCTATGCAACAACCAAAACAAAAAACGAATATCTCTCAGTATTAATCTTCCATAGAAATGATTGATGAAAGCGCTGCTGCTAAACTAAACAGCCGAGATCACCTGGTTATTCCCTGCATTCTGGTTCTGTCTTTCAATAAGGATATGTCTCCAAGATGGACTTCGTTATAGAATAATTGAATTTAGTGCTGACAAGTTACTTCTTAAATAATTCTAATGAGTTAATTAAACAGAAATTGTCTTCATTAAGATTAATTGTCTCGGAAATACTGTGAAATAAGAAATCTTTGTTTCATTATTATTAATTCCGTATGATGATGATGATGGTGATGATGGCAATAATAATAATAATAATAATAATAATAATAATAATAATAATAATAATAATAATATTCTAAAAGGATTGACGTAACTCCTCACAAAGTTAGATAGACAATACGAAGAGCGCGATGTGATTGCAATAGATATTTCATTTGTTGAACGATATTTCGACAGCTTGCCTGTCTTTGTTATGTTCAAAATGAAAAGTGATACATAGAGATTCAAATTAAAAATTTGAACACCCAGCGTTCTCACGTTGATAGAATGACATTATCGTATTTTAATTTTCAAGTTTACAACCAGAAAAAGAGAAAAAAAATGAAAAAAAAAAGAGAAAAACAAGAATAGATAAGAAAAATCTTGTCAGACAAGTATTAAGGAAAGTCTCAAAACAATTGGTAAGAAGTCCTGGAATAACCCCACAAATTCCCTGCATTACGACACTCCGTCGTCTCGCTAATAATGATTCGACGACCGTTATTAAAATGGCGGATGATTATGTATTTATGTAATTATAGACAAAAGTGAGTATGTTTCTGCTTGTGAAGAAATTTTAAGTGACGAAACTTCATATGAAGAATTACCTGTCCAATAACAGAGAACTTGACAAAATAATTCCGGAAATGAAAGAAAACAATATCATTAATAAGGCCGAATCCAAGATTTTACGGTCAAAAAGAAGAACACTTGTATTTTATAGTCTCTCCAAAATTCACAAAAAGTTCAAAAGATTTCCTCCAATGCGTCCATTTGTTTTTTAATTAAGTAAAATTGATTAATAACTATATATACCCTTTTTAAGTATATTATAAGTTTGCGGGACAAATAAGGAAAATCTCCCGCAATACTTGGCTTGTATTATATTTAGATACCACAAAGCGATTAAATGGACATTAGACCTCAGTGATATTTGAACTCAGACAGCGGAGATACCGGTTAGAAAATTGAAAACAACAACAACAACAAAAGACATATAATTTCCATCTCTAAAAATGCTGGCAGCAGAAATGTCAGTTTGCTAGCCTATGTCTTTGACTCAATACTGTCAGACTTCAATTTACCGATTTCAAACTTTGGAATAGAATTCTATGCCTCCTGGCTCAACCAATATAACTGCTGTAAAATGTTTTCAGCCAATTCACTCAATGATGATCCTTCTTCACAAAGATTGGCCTTACGCCAGGTGAAAAATAAATGATAGATAAATTCAGCTCTAGACTTTGTTGATGATCGACGGTTATAATATTATCTGCACAAGAACCGCCCCAACAGCCAGTGGTCATCGGGAAAATATCAAAGTTGAAATGCTACACTAAAACACTGTGTACGATGGTACATGTAAATATATTGTATAGAACTTTGGATAAACATTAAGAAGCCTGCGGTTGTCATCTTCGACGTCTGGAGATGACAAGTAGTTTTCACTACTGAAAGCACGGTTCCACCTGAACATAAAGAGAGTTAGTCAACAAGCATTAAATTAGTTCATAGAACGTAACTTTCAACAATTGAAAACCATGTTTCTTGTCATAGAACTCTTTATTCCAGTCTTATGGTTTTCTGTTATATTCCTGCAAGTACTCCACACCATCATAATATGAAATATATTCAAATTATCTCAAATCACCAATAAGCTGTCAAAAAGCAGACATTTTTCGAAGTTAAACACCCAAAGAATTTGCTTCCATTTATGGTACATCTTAGGAATTATTATTTACATGATATGTAAATAAAGGTATTTACATATTTATTAAAGTAAGGTGAAGTGAAACAGAATGTGATACGCATGCACACACACAGGGGCACAAATAATTTATATATATGTATATATATATATATATATATATATATATATATATATATATATATATATAAAGAGAGAGAGAGAGAGAGAGAGAGAGAGAGAGAGAGAGAGAGAGAGAGAGAGAGAGAGAGATAAATAGATAGATAGATAGATAGATAGATAGATAGATAGATAGATAGATGGATGGATAGATAGATAAATAGATAGTAGATAGATAGATAGCCAAACAGAGTGATGAAAGAGAGGCTGCAATGAAAAAGAGAGTATTTGAGAAAAAGACAGCGATGACACACACGCGCACACACACACACACACACACACACACACACACACACACACACACACACACACTTATACACACATACATGTATACATACATAAATGTATACATTTATACATGCGTGCATAAACGTATACAAATATGCATAACTGAATCGCTGATTGTGAGACAAAAATTAATGACAAAATGATCGAGGGATTGCGATAAGATACCGAGAGACTCTGAGAGAGAGAGAGAGAGAGAGAGAGAGAGAGAGAGAGAGAGAGAGAGAAAGAGAGAGAGAGAAAGAGGGAGGAGAGAGAGAGAAAGAGGGAGAAAGAGCAGAAAATAGAAAAGGATAGAGAGAGAGGGAAGAATGAGGCAGGAATAAAAGAGAACTACAGAATGAGTAATGAGACACAACACCTATGACAGAAGGAAGGAGTGATTTGAGAGATAGAGATTGAGAGAAAAAGGTAGTTTATAGGAGAGAGAGGTAGAAAGGTTGAGAGGAGAAGGGTGAAGTGAGCACGTAGGCTCTCCTCTTGAAGCTACTAATGTTGCTCTATGTAAAATATCCATGTATGAATGATTACACAGAGAATTTGGCTGATTTACATTTTTGATATCTTAACAGGACACTGAACAGAATAGAGATTCTCGCTAAGTCACTAAATCTGTGCATCTTAATTTTGAGAAAATCGGAATAAATTATATTTTATAGCTATAAAAATATGTAAGTAATTTTATTTCTGTTCACAATTACTGAATTATAGAAAGATTAAGTCAGCCCCACATACTCAATGGCAGAGTGATAGAAGCACGCACATACCCAGACATGCAGATATATGTGTGTGTATGTGTGTGTGTGTATTTATACTTTTATATAAATGCATATATATGAATATTTATATACACACGCAAACTGCTGCAGACATCGATAAATATGTATTTGTATGTAGGTGTATGTGTGTGTATGTATGTACGTGTATATGAATGGATGGATGTATAGATGCATACCTGCACATCTGTTTGTGGTTTTATACATGTAAATGATGTATATGTTTGTATATATTACTGTATATAAACGTATATGCATGTACATATATATACAAAGACATATTTACATGTGTTTGAATTTATATAAATATGTATGTGTGTGTGTGAAAATTTGTTTCGTCCCGGAGAGAGGTCGCCATTTAAAATGTTTAGTTTCCATAAAAATGATATTATTTCTAATAATGGTTGTTTATGGTTTATATTTCTAGACAGCATGCAGTGTAACAGGTTTATTTAACAGCATTCATTTTCGTGTATCCGGGGTTTCGCTTGTGGCACTTGTTGTTGCTGTTGTTGTTGTTGACATTGTGGGGTGATGGTGGTGAGTAGAGGACAAGATGATTGTAAAATAGAGGTAATTATGCAACATTAGTTGTCGTATAATTTGGTGTTCAAACTGGTTTAACAGTAGTGTAAAGGTGGGTTCAATACGAAGTCCGGTGAATCCTAGTGTAGAGGGATCTGAGTGGATAACTAACTATTCTAACCTGTTTGGGAGCATTCCCTCATTACCCTAAAACAGTACATGTCAACGCTTGCTTCTGTCTCTCCAAAACTCATGAGGCGCCTCTCCCTCGTCAGGGACGCATGACATAGCTTTCGTAGTAAAATCTTTCCAGTAGTTGTTATCCTTTGAGACTTGCTAATGTCTCTTCCAGCCTGAGAACTTTAGCAGCACCAGTGAGGTTTCATTTGACACTTGACACCGACAAAACATTTTAATCTCTTCCACAAAACCATAAAATTAAAATTGTTCAATTATAAATCCTATTTCCTTTTGTTGGCAGCCTCTTGGTAGTCCAGAGTATTCCATCATATTCCTGTTAAATCCACTGTCTGATTGTTGGGCCTTGACATTTACCTGGGGCCTCGCATGCTTTAAGCAAGTCGTTTTCAAGTGGAATCTCAAAGTTGTTAAAGATGCCAGAACACATAGAATCTCTGGTGAATCTCTTGTAAAAATTTCTCATCTTAGACAGGATTACAAATCCTGGTATTTCGTCTTTAAATTGGGGGCTTGCATGAACTTTGATCAGTGATCCCCCTGATGCAAGTTCAAGTAATAACTACAAATAGGATGGTGCTTTCCGAACTGGTGTCTATCAAGACGTTTGGTACCCTCGATCCCCGATCTTAAGACATGGCATCCAAGAAAAGAAACCTGTGGTGTAGACTAACTGTTGTGGCGTTCATCATTTACTTTGGTTCATAGCAACATATTTTCTAACCTGTTTTCATCGTATAAATGAGGAAAATCAGTCTGCAGAAATTGTAAAATGTGCATATTTATTTCAGCAAATTGGGATGACTGCTTCTAAATAATAAGTATTGCTTGAATGATTTTAATTCACCTGGGGTTTTTTTTCAACTCATTACATATTTGAGGCCCTACCTTTGTTGTAATTAGTATACAGATCACTACTTGAGATATGTGGTATAAAAGAAAATGCAAGCTGTAAGGTTATTGCCACAGTAAACACACCTATCCTATACAGTGATTTTAATATTCTGTCTAAAGCTCCTGTTTTGTTTGTTACCCAAAATATTCCAGTGCCTCTTTTGAGTCTCGATGTTTCACTTCTTTATATTTTTTATATATGTATATATTTCATCGTCTAAGCCACATAAACTCATCAATTATGTGGTAGAACATGTCTGCCTTTTATCAAAACAGCAACCCACCTACTCTCTAGTTAGTGCACCAAAGATTATTATTACATTTTAAATGGCTTTCAAATAAATAGCTTTTAAAACCATTTCGTTGCCACTACATATTTTCCTTTAAATATATATATATAATGTTTTTTTATAAAACACCAACCTAAACAATCTCTTTCATGCATGTTTCCCATAAATTAGTAATAAAATATTCATAGATATCTGAACTGAAATATAAAAAACAAAATAAGAACATAAATACATAGGCCAACATCTATCAGACTTCAATAACAACATTACCATTAAAATACAACTTCACTTCTAATAGAACCATTAAAGAAAGAACAAAGCAAGAAACGAAAAATGTTTCCACAATCTATGAACTATTAATCACCTATTGATCTTTTCTAACTAAAAAAAAGATGGTTTCGCGACTAGTCTCTCCATATAATCTTAGAACGATTCTTTTTAATTTATAATCTGATACCAACTTGTCTTAGCAGAGAGGAGGACATAAAATAAAAGAAAAAGAACATTTTAAAATATTAAATAAGATAAAAAGAAAAATTATTTAAAAGAAAAAAGGTTTGCCAATTTTTAATTTAGTTAAGTGAGATCTAATATTGGTGGAGGACGTTAGATGTGTAAAGTAGTTTTATGTTTATCAATATGTATATTTATACATGAACTGCTGCATTTTAGTATTTTTGTTAAAATAGGGCAGGATATTTGATAATGATACACAGACATCAATATCAATAATATTGGAGAAACACAGGCACTCAGTGTTATGAAAACATTGTAACTGCCAAAAACCCGTAACCCTCAGGTACGACTCGCGGTGGATTTCTACTCTCAAATCTGGGTTGGTGAAAGTGTAGCGAAGGTGCGGTCAGCTGATTTTCTTAGTTTCGATGTTATATAGTTCAATGACTTATTTCTGTAGGCAAATATTGGCAATACCGTTATATCATTAATAAAATAGATAATTAACAGAATTCAAGGAGTTCAATTAAGCAGAACATGTCATTTTAAATTGCTATCGCTTAATTATCGTTTAATTACACTAAATGGGGACAGAGCTTTAGGAAAATAGACGAATTTATTTCAATATCATATAATTTTTGTATTTACTGTGTGTATACTTTAATTGCGTTAGTGTATACTTTTAACATAACCTTTGCATGCATGTATGTATGTATATATGTATGTATGTGTGTGTATATATGTTTATATATATACACACACATACACACACATATATATAATCGTTATTACTATTTAAAATAGGTTATGTCTATTGTATAAAATATGTAACTTTAGTCACACTCTCGTGAGTATAGTAATGCTATTAAATTGAAGCGTTTCTAGGTGCTAATATATTTAATACATTAGAACATTAGTAAAGTTTAAAAGATATGAGGTTAGAAAATAATATATTTGATAGTAACAGATATACCAATTGATTAATATAGTAGTATAGTGTAGTTAATAAACTGAATGGTGTTTAGGTGTTAATATATAATAATTCTTCTGGGTTCAAATTCCGCTGGGGTCGATAAAATAAGTACCAGTTGAACGGTGAGGTAGATATAATCGATTTACCCCTCCCGCAAAATTGCTGGCCTTGTGCCAAAATTTGAAATCTATGTATAATGATACATTAAGACAGCGAGCTGGCAGAATGGATAGCACGCTGAATAAAATGCTTGGCCGCATTTCATCCGTGTTTAACTTGTGAGTTCAAATTCCACCTAGGTCGAGTTTGCATTTCATCCCTTCTGGGTCGATAAAATAAGTACCAGTTGAATGCTTAGGTCGATGTAATTGACTGACCCTTTCTCCCAAACTTGCTGGCCATGTGCTAAAATCTAAAACTAATCTTTCTTTACATTTGGTAGCAAATACAGGAGGAAAATGTTTCGCATTTATTGTGATCTCATCATCGAAGGTGAAAAGTCATCGTTTTCACGAAAGGAATTATGGATGTTACCGTACGGAAATATACAAGAAAGTGCAAGTTTCTACGTGGTGCATTCCAGAGGTTTTGAGACCTTTTTGAGAGAGGCAGTTATAACGGTCGTAGATTACTGGTATTTTAGTATATCACTACCATAAGGCGGCGAGGAGCTGGTAGAAACGTTAGCACGCCGGGCGAAATGCTTAGCGGTATTTCGTCTGCCTTTAAGTTCTGAGTTCAAATTCCGCCGAGGTCGACTTTGCTTTTCATCATTTTAGGGTTGATAAATTAAGTACCAGTTCTGTACTGGGGTCGATCTAATCGACTGCCCGCCCTCCACTAAAATTTCCAGCCTTGTGCCTAGAGTAGAAAAGTATATCACTACCATACATCTAAGAATCTGACCTGCCAACTTCTATATTCCAGATTAATGGAAACGGTTGAATAGCACTTTGGACACACTCTAGTAAACACTGCTTGTTACAATTCTAACCCGGTAACCAACTACTTGCCAGAGATTGGCGTCAAAACTGTCCTTTACCCTTCCTTCAATCCAGACATTGCTCCTTGTGACTTTTTGTTGTACCCCAAACTGAAGGAGCATCTCAGGGGGAGGTTGTTTAGAAGATGAAGGAGTCTTTGACAGCTCCTTCACTTTAGAGGAT
>NC_142943.1:699897-759897 GCF_046866305.1 Octopus bimaculoides
TGACCCAGTTGACCTCTGTCATAATATATCAACAACAACTTAATCTAATATACCCTTCTTAATTAAGATAGTGTGATGTGATTTGGGGAAGATATGCCTGCTATTTCTAGGAGGTTGTGCCAAAACATTTAGAGCGACGGTGTCAGGAGAGTGGCGTAACATCAAAGACAATAAACTGGTTGTACATATGGAAATTTACTGAAATCAATGTCTAATATATATTAAAATCTTTGTTCCACAAAATTTTAGAATTTAACGTGGTGAACTCAGTTCCAGTTTCTGAAATATTAATCTAATGAAAGGAATTGTTCCTTTGTATAGAATGCCAGTCTCTTATAAAATCTATTCCAAAAACATTGCTATATTACTCCTTTTAGCCAGTTGAAAAAGGATCAACGAACTAAAGTAAGAAGCTTAAAAAACACAATAGAATTCTTGTTTATTTAGAATATAGAGAAGAAGCCCACAGCTAAATAATTCTTCGTTCACTAATAAGAAGAAGCAATGAACCAACACTTCCACACATACCTGATGGGTTCATGTATTTTCTCCATTTTATTCAGTTAGTTTCTTGCTTCCAGAGTCAATGACAATTGGTGACGTATCAGACAGCGTTTATCGTGCGTGAATTCTTTTCAATAAATGGTCTTCTTGAATGTGATAATATAAACTTTTTTAAAAAAGAAGGAATGTAAACAAGATATAAATCAGAAAAGAAATCGATTTTTCTATCATTTTATGTTATATAACATTAAAAATATAAGCATGTATGTATTATGCATATATATATATATATCTTTATACACACACACACACACACACACACACACACACACACACACACACACACACACACACACACACACACACACATACATATATATATATATATATATATATATATATATATATATATATACACACATACACACACACCTATGTATATATATACATATATAATATGAAAGAAATTGTTGAATGCAGTGCTCAGGCGCACCACAGCTAAGAAAAGAAAGCCATCAGGTGTATGGTTGGCGGAAGCATGGCAGTTTTGAAGGATGTAGAGGAGGAGACACGTTGGCAGGATCTTTCCGGTGTTAGATGGTAGATTTAATTCGGTGCCCAACTTAACACCACCACCTGGCCAGGCTGTGTTTTGTTCATTCTACGTTGTTGCAACTATTTGATAGTGGTCACTGGCCTGAAGATAATTTGACCCTTTTCTACCATTTGTGGCAAAGACCCTTAAAATGTTCAAGTCTGCTGTCTCTCTTATCAGGCAATTATTGTTTTCTGATATATCTAACAATGACTCTAGTCAAATCAAATTACTCTACAGACCATTTAAATCTATTATACCTAATTTATGCTATTTTATATGATCTTACAATGTATAATTTAAACATTTAAAAATAGATATTATCTTCTGCATAATTCAAGTCATTTTAAAAATCAAATACCACAGATCATAGAGATCACTTCCAGATGTTTAATATCTTACAAGTAAATCATTTTAAACCATCAGGTCGATTATAGATTAACTTAAATTGCTATATATTGTATAATTTAAGATAATTTTAAAATGACTGCATAAATATTATATTCATAATTTATGTTCTATACATCCAAGATATTTTCAGATATGTGTATGCGTGTGTGTGTGTGCGCGTATTTGTAGTTATATATGTGTGTATGTATGTGTGTGAGCATGTGTACGCATTTGTAGTTATATATATAAATATGCACATACATATATAAGTACATACATATATGTATGTATGCATAAATACATACATAATACACACATACAGATATACGCAATATACATACGTGTGTATATTTATATATATCAAACGTAAATTCAAAACAGAACACAAAGAATATCGCAGTACACATGTTTCAAGCTTTATACACAATCTGTCATTACATCAGTATATATTGTTGATATAAAGTATGGTTTAAAGCTATCTTCAACCGCAAACATTGCCAGTCACAATATATATATATATATATATATATATTTATATATATATATATGTGTGTGTATGTATGTATGTATGTATGTATACAGGGTGTCATAAAACTGACTGATGGGTTTCAATTTTTAATAAATTCCTTAACTTTAAAAATAAATGCATGAAATTTTGATACAATATAAAGGACATAATGGAAATTAATACGCACAAGTCAAATTCTGTAACACCACCACATCACACATGATGAGAGCCACTTTCGGCTTCGCCCTTATTCTTTCCAAAGCCTGCACCATAACACCTTCAAGAGATTCAGACCCCACTTCTCTTATTTCTTTATTCATGCTTCTCCTTCAGTTGCACCAGAATCTCCGTTTTGTTTGACGTCAGCCTTCTCTTTCAGGTAGCCCGGTTTTCTTCTGAGGATACCTGAAAGAGGGGGTTTACGTCAAGAAACCGGAGACTCTGGTGCACTGAAGGAGAACATCAATTGAGAAATCATCCCAGATTACCATTGCTCCCCTGCTAACAACCAGACCGACTTGTCAACACTCATTAATAAGAACCAATTAGGACCAACGGTGTAGGCTGGGTGTGTAGGTCACTCAGAGCGATCGTTTGAAGGAGAAGCAAATGTATGTTGAAGGTAGGATTTATATAAAGAACGGTTGGCCTATTTGGCTGCCGCACTCGCATACTACGTCAACATTACACCACTATGTCTGATCATGTAGAAAACAACTCCAAGCATTACTGCACACTTTCATCCGAGATTTAGAATTGACCAGCAGCTGCAGCTGCAACATCTGATTCTGTCGCCATTGGATAAATTTCAGTAATCATTGTAACTATTTTGCTTTCCTTCAACAGATTTATCATACAGATCTATCGTGTGTTTGTGCGTGTGTATATATATGTGTGTGTGTTGTGTATTCATTATTAAATCATTTTCTAATTCAGAATCAATTTGATTACTCTCATACCATCTTTCCCCTAGCGAAATACTTTATTTTTAAATTGGTTTCAAATTTTAGCAGAAGGCCAACTATTTTGGGGGAGGTATGTCTATTTCGCAGACCTCAGTCTTCCACTTATTCTATCGACTTCGAAAGGTTGAAAAGCAAGGTCGACCTCGGTGGTATTTGAACTCAGAACGTAAAGACGGACGAAATGACACCAAGTCTTTTGCCCAGAATGCTAACGATTGTGCCATGTCGCCGCCTTGCTTAATTTGTAAATAAAACCAACAAGGGCGCTTGTGTGCAGTCGTTCGATGCGCTAAATAAAGCAAGGAAATTTGTCTCAAATCAAAACCCATCATCTGACTTGAGAGAAACATTGGATAAGATAATTCCCGATCCCGTATGTCAGCGACAAAGATAGGATAGTCATGGAAGGAACGTCAGATAAGTCAGACTTGATTCGGAGTAAAACAACAGCAACAACACATTTACAAGTTAGTAAGCTAAAGTGAGAATATGCCAAGGTCTTCA
This sequence comes from Octopus bimaculoides, assembly GCF_046866305.1. Taxonomy (NCBI): domain Eukaryota; kingdom Metazoa; phylum Mollusca; class Cephalopoda; order Octopoda; family Octopodidae; genus Octopus; species Octopus bimaculoides. Next base: position 703,364 of record NC_142943.1, read on the forward strand.
ATTTCCTTCAAAATAATATTATATATCAAAATCTTGCCTCGGTTTTGCTAAGTAAATGTATTTTATTACTTGAAAAGTCAACCAGAGAACGGCAAAGTGCAAGTGACATCCGATGTTTTCCGTCAATGAAAGAATTTAGTAAAGAATGATCAATATATTTTGCTTCAGGTTCAAACTAGATTTACTCTTAGAGAAAATGAACTAATGACATATATGGCAAACAGCGTTCACACTAGCCCCGCAGTAAATGTAACCTTTGGACAAACAATGAATGGAGAATTTCAATATTCAACATAAATACAAAGACTTGCACATTCCCATATGCTTGCATTCACATTCATGCCATACACAAATATACACACTTGTCTTGCTTGCTTCTTTTCAGCTTCTTTATGCCAATAGACTCTTTAAATTTCCTTTCATTTGCACACATATAGATGTCTCAATGCACACGTACATTTACAGATAGCGGCATACACACATATATACATACACGCATGCACATACGTACATACTTAAAATCATATATACATACATATACAAATACATGCATCTGACAAATTCATCTGATAGTTGTTCCGAAACTATAGAATGGTAAATCACTAGGAGAGACCTGATAGTCTGTTATTAGTTTAGGAAACTCCCGTTCTACATAGAAACGCATAATTTTTTTTAAACATAGCTGGTCACTTAATCCGAAGTACCAGACTGGCTGACAGTTGCTCGGATAAGACTCCTGCCTAAGAATCTATAAACGCATACGACAAAAGCTACCGGCCCATAGCATGCTTAAGTGTTGTTAAATATAATTTGTATACAGGTTTGTCTGAATGTGTTTGTCCAAGTCACCTAACAAACAAAGAATATGATGACTACTGAGCAAGCAGAACAGAAAAAGAACTTCTGGGTCAGTGCCACTCTCCTTTTCAATATCAAAAGCTTCTACAGAGAACTGAAGTAACACTGCCAAAAACTACTGTCCTCCATGGCGGGTGCAAGTGTTACTACACTTAGATTTCATCTGTTGTAGCTGATGTCATTGAAAGGCTGAATGTATCATATTTAACACAACACTAAAACCCAAAGAGAATTACGTTTCATCTATTGGAATATTCCAGTGTAACAATTTATCTGTAAATCTGTTTGATTCGGCAATGAGCTCCTTGTCAATTCTGTTAAGGAAATGTCCAAGTAACAGGTAAGAGGAAGATTTATGTCTTCTACAGGTCTAAAGTTTTATTCGAATAATATCCACGATTCTAAATTGCAGTTATAATTGATTTGAACATGTTCAGAGTTAATAGCAAAAGAGTGCCATTAGAGTAAGTTATCATCTTTGTTAAACAAATAAGGAAAACTGTTGATTAGGCAAGGACTATGGATACTAATGACCTGATTAACTACCTGACTCGAAGTTAGTAAGCTACAAATATCAGTGAACTGATGAGAAGGTTGCGTACGTTGGGACTGTAAGTGAAACTAGAGTAACAAAAGAATAATTCAGCTCATTTAGAAATGTAGGGTAGTCAACGCTGTTTATATTCAATATGACCACGTGATGGTGTCACAGTATCGGTTCCGGTTCAAACATTTGAAATAAGCACTTGAGAAGATTGATAACTTGGACATCAAGACTAAGGAGATATTAATCGCCGTTGCTAATTTGATAAAATTTAAGCTAAGTTGGAGGCTAGAGGCAGAGACATACATACATACATACATACAAAAATATCCGTTTGTTGATGTTGAAATTCTAATGAAGGAGTCTCGGATCTAGGTTAGAAATAGGCTCTTTTTCTATTGGCAAGGAATCTTGAAATAAAACTTAATAAGGACATACATACATACATACATACATACATACATACATACATACATACATACATACATACATGACTATCCTGTTATATTCAAATTTCCAGTGAACGTGCCATTCTCTCTTGGAGAATAAATTTGAAAAATAAAACCAGAAGAACATACCCAATAAATAAGATTCCATCGATAGAATATGTGAAACCAGAATATTTTGATTACGACAAAAGAAACTCAATATGAAGGGAAATTTAATCAGTATATCTCTGCCATAGAACAGAATAAATAACAGTGAAAGTTGGGGGAAACGGGAAGTAAAAGTTGTACTCTCTCTAAATGAAGTATATATGCTGTTAGGATAAATAAAAGATATGAGATGAAGAATAGATTAACGTGATAGCCATAAAGATGTCTCCGTGGAAAGCTGGCAGCAATGACCAATAGGCGTTGAGGCCTCTGTGTGGCCATCCAAACTGCTAGAATTAGCAGTTAATGTTGCATTATGCATCATACGTTAACGAAAGAACCTATTACAGTACGTAGATTTAGATAGTCTGCCTAACGTTGCATTGTTTTTTCGTGATCGGTGGTGAGAAACTCTCGAGAAAGCTGAACAGCAGGTCTTCAGAAGCCCTTAACTTCTTACATTCTAAGGCGTCCGGGCCGCATCCACGTCATGACTCCTTGGTGCCCTTCTGCTGACACGTTTTAACCACTTGGATATCGGAGACTTATGTATTTAAGATTCTTAGAGATTTTATACAGTTGTAATTCTACTGCGTTGACTCGGCTTTCAAACTTATATCTAAATAAGATGTATCGTCGGTTGTCATGGTAGCGTTAACGTTTCGCCGATAACACAATGTCTCGCTCATAGTTACTTCTCTTAGCATTAAAATACAATTTTGCCCTCAAACGGTGTGGAAGTAGTTTTTGTTCCTCTTCGATCAGATCCAACTGAAACACCTCCCTACTGTCTCTGATTTTGCATTTAGGGCTTCAGTTCTGTTCTCGCCAGAGACTGAAAGTTGCTTCATTTGATCGTAAGCAGATATGTCCCCTAAGCCTCTGGCTTCAAGTACAGGCCGAGGCGTGGTTACTTTATGTTAGCGTTCTTCTTATGTTGTTCTAAACAACAGAATAGCCGAAACCGCAGCAATACAACATGAAAGCAATGACGACGAAAGCAACAACAACTTCATTGACGTCAGCTGTGAAACAAGAAAGGCTGGTAGACTATTACGATCTTACTGCATGAGAACTACGAAAAGACAAGACTATTGCCTATCAATAATATAAATGAAAAGAAGACTGGAGTTTCAAGAATCGCGCCACTAAATTAATGGGATAATTCTGGTGACGGTGTCTTGGTACAGTTTTTCTTTTGTTCTCGGAAATATTGCTTCACAAAATCTAATAATATACTTCCAAACATACATATGTAGGCATGAACACCCACACAGACACATACAGACAGCTAAAAAGTTGGAAATAGAGAGTTTTTGTGTGTGTGAGAGAGAGAATCTAATAGATTCTTCAGAAATCTGAAGAATCTATCAGAGTAGATGAAAGCGCTAATATGATTTATAAAAAACATGTGACATATTAATAAAAATCCTCTGTAAATGTTCAACCATCCAGATATCTGAGTACCTTATTTTTTCTAATATATATATATATATATATATATATAAGAAAGAAAAAAAGAGAGAGCATGAAAGTGTGTTTAGTGACTTCTCCCGAATGAAATTGTCCTGTACCTTGTTCCTAATTAGCATTTGGTTCACTATAAACAGATCATTTAAAGCATGTCAGTGTGGGTTGTGTGCCATCTTTAACTGTATATAATCTATGGAATATGTTGTCACAAGCATCCGTCCTATTTTATAATAGAATAATGCGATGTGAAGGAATTTGCGTGCAACTTCTAGCATGTCGAGTGAGGGCGACGCTGATACCAAATGTATGTAATTCATTTAGTTGAGCTCTCCTGCTTCTGGCGGCCTCCACCATCTTTCCATACATCTTTCACACAATAACCTCATAGTTGAAGAAATCTTATTACTGCACTGACACCTGCAACTGTCACCAGCCCAATACTTTATTCCCTAACAAATACAAGTAGCAGTGAACTGTTGTGTGGATAATTTACTTCTGCCAAATTTATGCTGCACGTGTATGCCATATGTTGAGACATCTAACGATATCTATGAATATTTCATATACGGATTTTCATTAGAATTTATCCTAGTTTTGCTGATTCAAATCATTTATCTTGCCTTTATTATGACTTTATGTCATTAAAGTTTCATTATGAAATTATTTAGTACAGAATACACTCTATAGAAGCTACACTATTGAAAAAAGAAATGACAAGAAACTAACTGAAGTTTGTGAGTAGCCGAAATAAATATACAGTTGTTAGTAAAACTAATATGATTATAAGTTTTTATTCGTATGTGTCAGGTTGAAGAGGGAATGTTTATATCACGGATATCTTGACAAGGCATTAAAGTTATTTTCTATCAGTTTATGTTAATATTAAGGCGATAATAGCGATGTATCCTCTTTTAAGTTACACTTCTTACAATTGAAAGCTGCAATATGTTGCTGGGTGTTGTATGAAGCTTGCTGCACTGCCATCATAACTCACCGAGCTACTGAATTTAACTGGAAGTCATAGTTACAAGGTGGAAACCCAAATACACCTAAAGACCGAAATAACAGTTAATAAATTTCTTTGGGTTGTGTGGCATTAAGAAACGAAGAGTGAAGAGATTTCTAGACCGCTCATTGACATGCGTGTGACGAATAGGCAGGGTGGTCACACTTGAAATGTCTTTTAATCATAGGTGTACCAAATTACGGCTTACACACATCTAAACAATAATGCAAACTTATTAAAATTGTTTCATCTCACAGCATCTCATGACATCTCATTGTTCTCACAGAAGGATATCTTTAAAAAAAACAGGCTTCTTCATGGTCAAACGATATACTCTTCATAACAACCATGAAATATTTCTCATAACTGGGTAGAAGTGAGGAGGGGGTCAGAGATGCTGCTCTACTCATACATATATCACTTTCTTCAAAATAAAGCCACTCAAAACTTTGACCTTCTCTCTCTCTCCCTCATATACCTTTAAACAACTGACTCTGAATTGAGACATACCTCTCCCATACTTACTTCCATTATACATGAAGAACATCTTTCTTCTTCTTCTCTCCTTCTATCGTATATTTCTTTTATTTATCCAAATACTGCATTAAATATTTTCTCAGTCTTTCCTGTCTAGAATCACACATTTCTAGGGTTTTCTCCTGGCCTGTGTTTTTACAGCAGGCCAAAAGGTATTCAAACTGGATGCTTTCTACATCAGGCTCGATAAACAATCAGAGATTTTAAGCTCTTCCACCTCTGTCTCCTCCTCCTCCTGCTTCTCCTCCTCCTCCTGCTTCTCCACCTTCTCCTCCTCTTCCATTCCCCTCTATTCCTCGCTCATTGAAAGATGAGAGGATTCAGGATGCGTAGAAGATACATTCTGTATCAGACTAAATCTCATACTATTTGAATTACTGTTATTGAGCGTATCTGCTGCATCAAGTTTTTCCCCTTCTTTTACACGACCAGTGAACGAAAAGAAAATAACTGCCTCAGTGATTGTTATTTGCAAGAAGCCTAATGCTCGGAGGATTTGAGCAAGTTAATATTTAACGTGAAGCAGATTTTTCAAAGATCTTCAGCCAAACAGAAACTCTGTAAACCAATATCATTGCTCGTGAAACTACTGAAGCATTAGGACCCTGTGTTGTTTACAGCAAATAAAAATAATGTCCCATTAAATAGAAATTATCATTCAATGAATCATCTATCAAAATCACGTTGTTTTCAAAACTCCTCTTCACATCTTAACACATTCTGCTCTGATCAAGAAAATGACAAGTAAATTAGACAAGATAAAAGGTTTCAAGGATTAACTGTTCTGGTGGCTTAGTTCTGAGAAGGTTGCGATACTCAAATATTTTCTCTTTTATGTTGAAGTTCTTCAATATCAAAATACAGCTGTCTCAGAACTTTTATGTTATTTTATAATTCTCTCTGGAGAATTTTGTTTTGAAACCATGTACCTTTGACTCAGTTATAAAAAGACTGTGATCAGACAGAGCAATGTTTATTTAGTTTTGATGGCAATTTGTGAACATAGAATTTGTTGTTATAAGTTTATGGTGAATCAATCTGATGTACAGATTGGAGTGTTTGTAATTTGGTGCAGAACAAATATCACAAGGGATTTACTTCCTAATGAACTGATTATACATTTGTTCTTGCCAATGGTTGCATCATTCGCAGACATACAATAGTAAGAGATTTTTACATGCACATACATAGACATATATAGTTATTAAATTAAACACACACATGTGCACGCACACACGCGCCCACACATACGCGCACACACATATATATATTCAGCTATAACTATATATTTACTTACTGAAACACATCCACCCATGTATATGTATATTTAAACTAAATTAGGCCTAACTTCATATACATTTCTTCATCTTATCGACATTCTAAGCTTATGTTATAACAGAGCTCGATTCATGAAATAGAAGTTAATGGTCTGTTAAATATTTAATTATTCTACAAACAGCTTACTCCATATGAACTGATATTAAAATAGATAACAGTATGATACTCAGACGTCGATATCTCAAAGTTTCATATGTGACATACTCATTCCTCAGTGAAGTTACAAAAGTTTATATTTATTATGTATTCCTTCTGTGTTTACTATGAGGTTACATTATTGCATAGTGCATGATAGAATTTTCATATCTTATTAAAGGAATTCTATATAAGAAACATATCATAAAAGTGTAATTCATCGTAATATAGTATTGTGTATTTTACATAAAGAAAGTAGCTGGAAAATAAATACGCACATACCTCATTTCTTGGATAATAACCGTACATGAAATATAAGTGTGAAGTGTTTTACTTGTTAAGAAGGAGTGACCTATGACATATAAATGTTTCGATAATGGTTAATATCTTAAGCATTTACACTCAATAGAATGAAGTTTCATTTGCAAGGAATTAAATTGCGTCTTACAAAGCTCTTTTCCTGAGATTAAACTCTGGGATATGCTACATTGAATGAAATTCCTAATTCTCAAAGCGTACTGGAAGTTGTATATTGATGCAACAACAAAAACGACAATAACAACAATAAAATCTTACGCGATTACTTAGAGGACATCATTCTACTAATGTACTCAAAATCTTCTGAAAACCAACTAGGGACATCTATACAGCCACTTGTTCTAATAGTAATAGTAAAGAAATCTCTCCTAAATCATAGTATGTTTTCTTAAAATAAGAAGGTCACATTCAATACGCATCTCCAGAAAATAAATGAAGTGATCACAATTTATAAGTGCTTAATACGTTGATCGAATCAGAGATGACCTGGGTATAAACAGGAACAAAATGATAAATTTATACCAGATAATATATGAAATGAGTTTATAGATCTAAGAAAGCGTTAATATAAATCATATATAAAGAGCAACTATTAGCAAGAAACTGTCGATATATCTTTCTGCGTGTTGTTTAAATAACTTTACAGGATTCAGATGTTAACAATCCAGTTCGGTACAATTTTATTGTGATTGTTTAGACATCAAATGAAAACCAGTGTTGCTTTTCTTCTCATCCTTCGACATTTGAATATAGAGGCACCGTTTATTTATTTATTTATTTTGAGCGAGTCGGATGCAATAGCCGATGCAAGTGCTGTCACATATTACTGCATCGGGTGCAATATTCAATATGCTGCGTGTAATGTGTGATATAATGATTGTATTGTCATGTTGTTTGTGATATAATATTTATATTATATTATATAATTTTTCTGTATTCTCTGTAATGTTACATTATTGTATTGTGCATAAAAGAATATTGATATTGTATTAAAAGAAACCTATATTATATTTATGTTAACACTGCTGAAATGAATTCCTTTGTATTGATGATACATTTAAAATACATCATCTTCCCCAGCTGCGCGCGCACCCACACACACACACACACACACACACACATACACAGAGAAAAAAAAGAATCCTTACCACAATTATTTGTTGGTAAGCAAGTATAGTTGAAATCTATGTTTGTATTAAAATGCTAGATTTTTTAACCATTGTTTGCTGCCTATTAAGAATTGCCTGCTAATATCTGTTTGTAATTTTCTCACATTTCTTTTCATTTCACATGTTATCGAACATTTTCAAATATTAAATAAAACATTTTTATGGCTTCTTATAATCTATTCTATCTATGAATTCTTGATTATAAATTATTTTCTTTTTTCTTTTTTATTGCCATTACTTCTGGTTTGTAAAATATCTATTCTCTTTAAAAATAATAGATGTTTCCTGTTCTCGCCAAACATCCTTCCTGTTCTGTTGCTATTAGCCATTGGGTATTGAACTTAATTCTTCAAATATTATTCCCCAAAGAAAGCTTATATCACAAAGAACAAGTAACAATAAAATATGGCTTTGCTCTCCTTTGTCATATTATCTACTTCTATTAAATATATTACAATGTTGCATTAAGACTGTTTTTTTTGTGTGTGTGTGTGTGTGTGTGTGTTCATATCATGATATTACTGCTATTTCAAATAGCTTTGAGACATTTTACCAGTGAACGTTATTGCTGCATATCGTTTGTTTTCTCTGATTCTTTCATGCAGTTAGTGGAGGATGCTTTCTTTTACTCAGTGAACTCTGCAGTAAGTTTTAGGTTTTATGTAATCAACTGTGAATACACACTTCATTTCAGTTTTGTCTCAGACTGGCTCAAAATATTTAAAAGTTAACATTAAAAAGAAACATTTACAAGCCTGTCTATCTAGTTATCATTTATTTTCCACACTTGGCATATTTTTCATTTTTATTGCCTTTTCCAGATGATTTCCCAGCTTGCAATTTCTCTTTGAAATACATGTCCCACTTCGACATTATAGTGACGCTTTAGTGTTTTAGGAGCAGATTTTGTAGCCACAAACATTAAAATATGAAACAGATAAAAATGCATACATCAAATGTCATTGTTGGAGCTTTGTTGTGAGTTTATTGACCAAAACAAAATCGGTCGTATCAGGAATTAAACTTGACAATGTCAGCCACCCAACTTCTACATCAAACAAAACAATCATTGCATACCCAAGATATTATTTGATCCACCCCTTTGCACGTTTTTTTTTCTACTTATTCTTTCAACACAAGAAAGTTAAAATTTGAAATTAAAAGTAAACTAAAATTGGATCTGAATTATAAGTTTCTAATTTCGAAACCAACATTTCTGAGTCAATCATTAATTACGAAATGCTTGTATTGACTAATTATATGATATCGCCAAATATTCCTTCAGAAAAAAGAAAAAAAAAACTCTTCAATAATGAGTTTTTGCTAAGACTGAAACATGTCAATGTTCTGCTAATCATGAGACATACTTCTCATTGCATAATACTGATAATTGTTCTTTATCAGTTGTAATATTTGAGTTACCTCGCCAATTCCTCTTTATAAGAATCAACCAGTAATGGTTTTTCTACTGATTATGAGTGGATCTTAAGTAAATTTTCTGGATTCAGAAATCCAGATAATTATTTTATTATTAAAAGCAAAAATACCAACGGTTTCGCACCAGTGATTTCATGTTATAATTTCTGTTGGGTCAGCGTGACACTTGCTTTTCAATTGTTATTGGACAGAGTTATTGTTCTTGATGTCGTTATGGTGACAGTAATTAATGTTGTAGTGGTCGTCACCATCATCGTATTCGTCGTCTCCATTGTCATCACCATCACCATGTGTTACATTTTCCACTCTCATAATATCATTTAGTCATGTTTTCACTTCTTATTTCACCGATGTCTGTGGATTTAGTATTCGTTCAGCAAATTTAAATATTAGTGTTTCAAATACCATTGCGTTCGCAGTCAACGAAAATTGGTCTTTGTAAATTATAACTTGTAAATGTAAATTATTTCCAGAATACAAAATGCCTTGTAATTGTGCTTGTCGTTTATTGTTTTGTTGTTGTTATTGCTGCAGTAGTTGTATCTATTGTTGTTGTTGTTGTTGCTGTTGTCACAGATCATCCCTTATTTAGTAAACTTACAATAAAAGTCATTCCATCCTTTTCTTAAATAGGGACCACATTGACCAAAATGTCCTACCTTTTATAAAATTGTAGGATGGAATATGCAACTGCTTTCGATTGTGTCTTGAAGCAGTAAAATTAATGTTTTCAGTGGGCGCTGAGGAGTGGGGTGTTTTTCCACGTAAAATGTCTTCTCATTCACCTCTGAAAGAAAAGATATTTTTTATAAAACATTAGGTTTTATTTCCTCCAAACCAAACCAACACAACATCTTTTCTTTTTCTTTTCTGTTTTCTTTACAACATTCTTTGCCTTTGTGTTTAAATCTTCATGTCTGCGTACGCTAGAACCGTTTATGACAGATGTGAAGACCAACAACTATTCTTTTCTTTTTGAGATTTTGTTTCTTTTGCCTGCTTTTCTTTGCTAAGAGTGATTAATATTTCATACAACCTGATTAAATATTTCGAAAATACTTTCGTCAGCTGAATTAAATATTTGAAAAATGCCTCTGTTGACTGAGTGCTTAGGCTCCAGTGGAGCCATGATTGAGCGGACATGGCAAGAATAATGAAAAATGATTTGAGGAAATAACACAACTATAAAATTGTAAAGAGGAAATGATCAATGTGTTTGTCAAAGGGAACCATATTTATTCATGTAAGTGAATTGGAAAGAAGCAGAAGGGTGAGTGTGCTTTTAGGGTAAGGTTTATAACTAGAAGACAAAAGCTGGGTGGACAACGTTGTCTTTGATTGGGCATGGAGATTCTTTTACAATGAGAAAGCCAATCAGCACTTAGTCTAAATTCAACCGATGTGACGATGACTGCATCCACACTCGCGCGCGCACCATCACACACACTTACACACACATTCAAGAAGTACACTTAATACAGAATAAAATAAGTGGTAGGTAAAAGAACACTAACAGGAAGATCTGGGTGTGTGAGCGTGTGTGTGTTATGTGTGTGTGTGTGTATGTGTGTGATGTGTGGGGGGGGGCGTGTGTGTGTGTATTATTCTACGAAATTGTCAAAACAGAAATACATTTATCAAACAGAGATTTGTTATTTTATACAAATATTAGATTTGTTTTAATTCAACAAAAAACAATTTTGTCTTTCGAAACAAAGTGAACTGTATCTAATTTCTAGAAACTTTATGGTATTTTTTTTTTCTGAGATTTATTTATTCAGATTTTAGTGACCACACATTGTAATTCAGTCCATTGATAAACATTCTCCGTCTTTTGTATCTAATTTTTTTACAACATCATTGCTTTGGTTTCAATTAAATTCAATTCTGTAACTCGTCTTTCAGGACATTGATCACAAAAAAAAGATAGCTTTCACGATATTTTTTTAATGAATATTAAAAGAATATTTCTTTCCTTTTCTCTTTTCGTTTTCTGCAATATTTAATGCGATTATCCTTTAATTATATCCTCCTCTTCATCTTCTCTATATCAGCTGGGTTTTTTTATTTAATTCTGTTAATATTTGGATTATGAGACTGACATATTGTTGGTTATGATACCCATGGATTTATCTAATTGTTACCGTGTAAGCAGTGTTTCATATTGTTAATATTTCTTTCTTAACGTGTAAGCATTGTTTCTTAATCCACCGTGACAACTGAATATGACGTTTAATTCCTGCAGTATTCATTCTTCGCTTCCTTCTTGTCTCGCACACACGCATACACAGCATACACTTATTCATACACCCACAGTATATGCGTTTATGTGTGTGTGTGTATATATATATATATATATATATATATATATATATATATATATATATATATATATAGGCGATAACAGAGGAATTCAAGACAGGATGCCCCTGGGAGCTCCTGTATGCTGATGACCTTGCACTAATTACTGAGTCACTATCAGAACTAGAGGAGAAGTTTCAAGTGTGGAAGCAAGGATTAGAATCGAAGGGCCTTAGAGTCAACCTAGCTAAAACCAAAGTCCTAATAAGTAGGAAGGTAGACAAAACACAAACCCCTTCAGGTAGATGGCCCTGCTCGATCTGTAGAAAAGGCGTAGGTAGAAACTCTATAAGATGTACCCAGTGCAAGCTATGGACACATAAGAGGTGCAGCAATATCAAAGGAAGGTTAACTAGGAAGTTAGTTTTTTTATGTGGCAGATGTTCAGGAGCATCTTTCATGGGGCCGAAGAGATGGTAGTCTGAAGGTGCTAAATTATTCCAGTGACGAGGAAGTGAAAACTGTAGTGAAGAAATGGCTCAAAGAACAGTCAACAGAATTTTACGGGGCAGGGATACATGCTCTCATTCGAAGGTGGAACATTGCTATTGAGAGAAACGGTGACTATGTTGAGAAGTAGGGATGTGATCTACAGAGGACCAGCTTCATTTTGATGATTAATGTACATGTTCCTGTGTTGGTCATTATTCCTGTCCTAAGCAAAATGGCATTACTTTTTACTCAACCTCGTAGATTTGTATTGTTGTTGTTGCTGTTGTTGTTGATGATGATGTTGTTGTTGTTGTTACTGTTGTTTTTTGTGTCTACAAGTTTTAGGTCATATTTTTTCCTGTTTCATATGTAGTCCTTAAAGAATTCCCCCTCTCTCTCCCTCTTCAAAATGTTCTGTAATCTTTTATTACACTTATAATCATAGGCAGAAACTTAATGTTTGGCTGACACAGTAGTTCTAATTTATGAAAACCTGCAATAATGTTTATTAATAATTTCTAAAAGTATTTATGTCATATGCTACATCTTTAATTAGATCTCTAACTGGATGTTTAATTAAATATTTAATTAATTTTTGTGTTACGTTGTATTATGTATTTCTGTTACTATAGTATTGCTACTAGAATAAACTAAATCTCTTGAATATTCCCGTTCTTGTCCTCCTTCACACTTGACATTCGGACGAATATTCATGTTTCTCTCTTTTCTATTATGTTCTTATCTTTATGAGAACCGGACACACGGGATCAAAGATCTTTGTTACTGCAGAAATCTAAGTATCTATTAACATGTAAACTATTTTTATCACTGGTTTAACATATGGCTCTCTTCTCAATATTTAAGTCCGGAACGCGGAGTTTTACTGAGTTTTTGCGTCTCTCACCAACGCCTCAGTTTCATGTTACTTTCCATGGTTGTATGGAAGCAATATGCTGAGTGCTGAGGGCCCGATAAAGTGTTTTACTCCTTCATTGTACAATTGTCATTTTGGCTGATTCAGTGTCTGCGTTTCAGCATCAACGGGTTACTTTGTAAAGAACCATTTCCTTTAATTAACACATAATGGTCGACAACCATTTGGCGGTTCGGTTCCTAATCAGCAAGGAAGATTACTAATCAAATAACTTTCTAATGTAAAGCTTAACTAGTGAAAGGACAGCCATTCCTTGTTATTCTAACACAGACTTCAGCCCTTAAACAGCAACTTAATTGCTCCTAATAACATGGCTGTTTAAAGAAAATATAAATTTTGCCTTATTTTGCCACTGTATTTCCTCTTTTTCTACGGCACCAATAATCTGATTGGTACCATTACCTGGTGATAATGTTTGATAGTCTACTCTCCCAAGTGGTGCACATACGTCTTGTAAAACATGGTCGGGTGCATGTAGCTGTTAGCATTTCTATGAAATTTCTTTACGGACACCTTGCTTACGCAACGTGCTGTGATTGTCTTCCTTTGTTGCTACCTGGTATATCCGTTGTCTTCAGTCTACGGAATCTACGTGTGAGAAATTTATCGTACTACGCCCCTTTCTTGTACAATTCGATTTGTGTTCTTCCTGAATAGAATGTTACAATAAAATAGAACAAATTTCAGGAACAATCTGCTGTTTGAAATTCAATATCAACATTAATGGTGTTGATAAGAGTATGAAAGATCTAATGGGAATATATATTAAACTTTTAAAAACTATCCTCAAAATGTCGGTGTTTTACAGCATCAAACGTCTCAAGCAAGGCTAACTGGTGCATTCTGTTACAAGCTGCACAGTTTTAGATATATTTGAGTAAACGGGTTCGTGGATCATCTAACGGATTATCTAACTAAACTTTTGCATCTTTTATTTTGATTAATTGTATCTTATTTTCATAATTTTCTGTTTTATTTCAACCTTTAAAAAAGCGAATTCTGTGCAAATATCTCTTTGTATTCGCATACAAATACGTGAGCATGTATGTGCATATATGTGTGTATGTGTATGTGTACGTGAACATGTATGTGCATATATGTGTGTATGTGTATTCATATATATATATATACATATACATATATATGTGTTCGTGAGTGTATGTGTGTGTGCGTGTGTGAGTGTTAGTGTGTGTGCACATTTAAAATCTTAATTCGTCCCTCCGTGCATTGTATAAACGTCGCTTTCTTTCCCCGTATATTTTAACCGTGTTTTCTCACTCCACGTTGTCCTTCCGGTTCTGTATCTCTTCAAACCTTTCCGGCACATGAAGGAAAGGATACTACTACTACTACTACTACTACTACTACTACTACTACTACTACTACTACTACTACTACTAATAATAATAATAATAATAATAATAATAATAATAATAATAATAATAATATTCATCAAATGACTTAAACTGAAATTTACAATGACATCAATTTAGTTTTGGTGGGAGACAAGTGAGAAATTGAAAAAAAGAACAACATCAACAACAAGAAAAACATGAAGAAAATTTCTGAAATCAATTTTTCAATGACATTTTTCTGACTTTTAAAAGCATTTGACAACTAGTATAAGAAAGAATTAATGAGAAATCTGAAAGGAAATATAACATATTTCTAAAATAGAAATGTATTTTTACTAAATCCACAGCCAACTTTCAAAGAACACAGCTTTTTGATGAAATTATTAACACAAGTATGTACGTAGTTTTCTATAAATAGATGTATTGATTGTTGATTTTATAGATTCCCCGTCCACCTTTCCTTCCCTTTCTCTCTCTCCACCTCTTACTCTTTCACTCACTTTGTACTTATATATATATGTGTGTGCGTGTATACATATATTTGTGTGTATATATATGTGTGTGTGTGTGTGTGCGTGTATGTATATATATATATATATATATATATATATATATATATATATATATATATATATACGTATATATATATATATGTGTGTGTGTGTGTGTGTGTCTATATAGTGTATATATACATATATATGTATATATATGTATATATATATATGTATGTATATATATATATATATTCATATGTATACGTATATATATATGTGTGTGTGTATATAGTGTGTGCATGTATGCACACATACATCATACACACTCAAACGTAGTTATATGTATGATGGTAGATAGATATGAACATGGATGCTTATGTGTACATATACTTAAATACTTAGTTCTGTGTAAATATGTATGTGTAAATATAAATACATACCCAGATACACGTTACACACATCCATATATGTGAGTATGTATGCGACACGCGCGTGTATATATATATATATATATATATACATATATATATATATATATATATATATATATATATATATATATATATATATATATATGCATATATATGCATATACATACACACACACGTGTGCGTGTGTGTGTGTGCACGCGTGTGTGTGCACGCATGTGTGTGCGTATATACATACGTATGAACTGAATTGTTATAAGTCTTGAAATATTGACAAAGACAGAGAAAGCATACATGGCATTCTATTTTGTACATCGCAATTCTAAAAATAGTCAGCCATTTTCACTGAAATTGCTTTATGTGCACAAGTGTAGGCGCTATCTGAAGCAGCGTCACTTTTCATTTTCGGCAGAGATGTCTTGTTGCTGATTAAACCTACGTCCATCAACTCTCTACTGTTTCACGTTTCTCTCATGTCATCACAAATTCTTTCCGGTGAGTTTTCTCCTCAACTGCACTGATAATCCTGTATCTTTTCTATAATGTAAAGTCCCCATTTAAAATCCACAACTGAACGTCAAACATTCTTTATACTGAACTATTTCTTATTCCCCTATTTTACTATATATTTGTACCAGCAGATTGTGTTCGTTTCTTTTTGTTTTTTGTTCTTGTGGTTGTTTTGAGCAAGCATTCACATTTTAATTAGCGCCAATTTTCGTCACCACTCGCTAGAGTATCAAGGATTACAGCAAAAATATTCTTTCTCAATATGCGTAACCAAGTTCCTGCTGAAATTTCAAATGTACCTACATCGGATTCACACCAAGTTCCGTTCATCGATGGGGGTGGGGAATTTATAGTTATGATAAGCTCTTAATGTCCAAGAACAGAATCAGCTATAAGGCAGATAGATTTTGAAATTATTTCATATAATTATTCATTGACTTATATCATTAAAATTACTACAGGTGCGAATTAAAAATGATTCAACCGTTCATGACACCTAACTGTTCATTCTTAAAATAAACAACAAATGTAAACACTATGTGCGTGTTCTCACGAATTTATTTGATAATGATATACGTATATATATAAATAAAAGAGTTTGTGTGTGCGTGTGCGCGTGTATGTTCTTTATGCGGTTCATAATGGCACTGGATATCTTAACCTGGCTTGTCTCTTGACCATGTTAGTAGGGTACAGAAGGTGTATGAGATGCTGTGTAAGCTTTATTTGACCTAAAATTTGAGGTTGTACATTGGACGGCGAGGTAAGTTCCCGATACCCAGTCGAGTAGGTGGGCGTCGCGATGAGCCTGAAGGCCACGGATGCAATAACCTCATGCACATTCCACTTTGTGTAATGAGAAACGAGAGGTAGAATCGCCAAGCTGGAATATATTCTTGTTTCAATAAGCAAAATTGTTCCACACTATCTAAAAGTATTAAGTTCTAAGAGATAGAAATTTCATTTCTTAGAAAAGAGTTTTCAAAAGATCTTTTGTTATCTATGTCAACTTGAGGAAGAACAAATAAGAAGGAAATGAAGTACATTGTTATTTGCATTAAGCTTATCAAATATATTTATTCTTAGCTGTAAAAGCATCGCGTATAAAGCCGAACACAAACATGCACACTAAGTCATACAGACAACGATGTTTTGCACGTAGTAAAAACACGGAAATGTAAGCCTACACAAACTGATGTTAGTTTAACGTGGAAGTAAGAATGAAAATGATTCATCTCATTAACAATTTATTGATGTTTTCCATGAAGTGATGATCGTGATCCATTGCCCGACGTTTCAGGAAAGTGAACTGTGTGGTCGTGATATAACTGGAAGATAATTTAGCTATTAAATACGGACGCACACACACACACACACACACACACACACACACACACCAATAGGTGTGTAGGCTTCGTGTGTATGCATGTATAAACACATAAATTTTCATACATTTGCATATATATACGTTATAAATACATACATGCATATATATAAATACACACACACACACGCATATATATATATCTATATCTATATCTATATATATATATATATATATATATATATATATATATATATATATATATATATATATATATATATATATATATATATATACATATAACTGAAAATGAAGATCAGAGTAGAGATTTACTAACATCGAAACTTTTTTTTTAATTAAAAACAGTAAGCTACAGAATATATAACAATGACCGACATGTGCATCAATTGCAGCAGCAGCCACACATTGCTTCGTATGCAATTATGCATCCAAGTTGCTGCAATTTCCTCAAGGGTCCTTCACGTACGACATTTTCAAATAATTCTTGCAATATGTGTGTGTGAGTGTGTGTAAGATAAACATAAATCTACATATACAAATTGTGATGTCATTTTAAAAATAGGCGTGTGTGTATGTGTATCGAATTGTATGTGAGTATTTATGCTTGTCTATGTGTATGAATGTGTGTGCGGGAGGGGGTGTAATAAAATTTAGTTCAAACTAAAGCATCAAAGAAAACCCACAACACAAACAGTGTGTATAAAAGTGTGTGGCCTTATAATTCTCGGGTGCCTTTGTACATATACACATCTTTAGAGAGAACTCAGCGTTTTATTGTAGATGTCTGTCATTAAATATAACGGAAGCAATCACTAAATCTCATCCACCCCAAAGAGAACATAAAGCAATGTGAAAGTTTTCATAACACAAGGACAAACAGTACTTCGCCTCCTTTATGCAGTGGACTTACAACATAAAACTATATATGCAATGGAAAGAGTAATTTTTAATCTTGCATTGCATATCAAATTAATTATTTATTATCATAATTAAAACTTAATGTTGAAAACAAATGGTGCATATCTTCGTGAAATCTAATTATTTCAAAAATCTTTTATGAAATATGATTAAGTTCGAGATAAATGCCAGATTTTTGTCTCGTTCCATGAAATAAACTTTGCTAGATTACTGCTGCATGATTATCCACAGATTAACTGATAAATCATTACATTAATTATTAAACAAACAGTGGCGGTTTATAAATAGGCCTCTTTATTTTATTTTATTGAAAAAAGTTGAATCAGAAGGAAACTAGTTTTTGCCTCAATGAATAGTAAAGACAAAATGTTTGAAAAGTGGAACAACTTATTTTTCTATGATGGAACAATGAAACGTTTTAGGGAGCGATGAAATATTAACTACGAAGGCAACATACTGCTCGAAGCCGGCGATCTGGCAGAAACGTTAGCATACCGGGCGAAATGCCTAGCGGTATTTCATCTGCCCTTACGTTCTGAGTTCAAATTCCAACGAGGCCAACTTTGCCCTTCATCTTTTCGGGTTTGATTAAATAAGTACCAGTTACGCACTGGGGTCGATGTAATCGACTTAATCGCTTTGTCTGTCCTTGTTTGTTTCTTTGTCTGTCCTTGTTTGTTTCTTTTGTTTCTTATTGCCCACTGTGGGCAATAAAGAAATAAATATTATACTTCTCATGACAGGCTAATTTGATGTACTTCGTGAATAGTTTCTTTCCTTTTTAATATTTACTACAGAATCTAAGGCAGTGATCTAGCAGAATCGTTAGCACACGGGCCAAAATGCTTCGCAGTATTTCGTCTGTCTGAGTTCGAATTCAGTCTAGGTTGACGTTGCTTTTTATCCTTTTGGGGATCGATAAAATAAGTACCAGCTGAGTACGGGGGACAATGCAATCGACTTCCTCACTTCCCCAAAATTGCTGTCTTTGTACCGAAATTTGAAATCAATATTTACTTCTTCATTTAAACCGATGATCTTGTAGAATCGTTAGCACGCCGGACGAAACGCTAAGTGGCATTGCGTCCGTCTTTACATTCTGAGTTCAAATTCCGGAGTCGATCAAATTAAGTATCAGTGAAAAACTGAGGATCGACGTAGTCCACTTATCCTCACTCCCCGCGATTATTACTTGCTACGCATTCGTCTAAATGAAATGATAAAGGAGGAGAAACCATAACATTTGACTGGCATTAATTAACCCCAGAAAAATTGCTCTCACCGCAAGAATTTGAACCAAAATATAAATACTTCAGTAGCGTTCTAACGATTCTGTTTCTCGATCTGCAATAGCAAAGATTATCTACAAGCATGTAAATAATACGTTTTTAATATCCTACTGCGGTACATCCACTACAAATATTGCCTTTACGAGGTTTTAATGTTCAAATAAGTGGAAATAATATGACCTATAAGTATCATGTGAGATATAACATAGCTTCTATGGACAGTGGCAACATTTATAGTTGCGCTGTGCGGAGAAATGTTTAAATAGTTAGGCCATTGCTGCTGCTATCACACACAAAAAAAATTATTCTATACTGCATCCAAAAGAAGGTCACTCGAATCATTAAGATTCGGTTACCAACACATAGCAACCATTAGCTTAAAGACCTATTATTGGTTTTCGGTCTCTCCTGTTACTTCAACAATCAAACCAACCAGAGTTTGTCTCGTTGATAGAAATACCAATGAAATGCTTTGCTAATCATGCCCTATCGTGTTAGATAAATCATACAACTATAAAATACGGTGTGGTCATGGCTAGAATGCTTTTCTTTTTTATCAAAAGTTCGCTCGCTGTTCTTGGATGACTTGAGGTTAGACGACTTCAACAAGTTCTCTTCCTCTGAGCTGACAGATTAATTCTTCTTGGTTTATTTTCTTCTTCCGGCCAAATATTTCTTTCTTTCTTTCTCTCTAACTATCTCTCTTCCACACACACACACTCACACTTACACACAACCACACGTAACCAAACACACACACACTCAACTACACAAAAACAAATACATATGCATTGTGTTATGATTCGCTTTTATGCATGCTGTCCAACAACGTTCACACTGGTTGGCACTCTACAATTTCTAAAAAAGTAGATAGACAAGTTTAGAAATAAATTATGTTAATTACCTTAGTCTGCGAGACAAGGAGCGAGGTTTGAGAAGCACATTTGCTCCTTTGATGGACTAAATTTTTAATCGTATTTTTGCCCAGTAATATGGACGTGTGAGCTTGGTGTGTGTGTGTGTTGTGGC
Source organism: Octopus bimaculoides (assembly GCF_046866305.1). Taxonomy (NCBI): domain Eukaryota; kingdom Metazoa; phylum Mollusca; class Cephalopoda; order Octopoda; family Octopodidae; genus Octopus; species Octopus bimaculoides. The sequence goes on from NC_142943.1 coordinate 723,870, forward strand.
CTATGCAAAATTTCCGTATGCAATTCCTCATCATAATCATCGTCACCATCATCGTCGTTGTCATTATCTATTTATGTCCACTTTCCAGGCTGGTATGTGTTGAACACGATGTTACCAATTAAATTCATATATAGAGTTACTTCATGCCTTGACAAATTGGTAGGGGCCATATCTCACAGATTCCCTTTATTTTCAGTATGGCTTCTACACATGAATTCCCTTTCTAACGCAAACCGACTGACTAGTTTATCATTGCACAAATAATAGAGATTGCCAAGTCCTCGACGAGGCTAAAGAATTCCGTCTTAACTGCCTTTTCTCCATTCATATGTCAACATTCTATAAAATGCCTTGGGTGCTTTTTATCAAACTACAAAGAATCAGCATGAAGCGTATTTATTTCTATCGCAAAAGCGTTCAAAGTTAATGTCTCATGTTATGGCCACGACGCCAATGGAGGGAGCCTATCTTTGCTTCTTGGACCTACAAAAATTAACAAGCATTTTTCCTTCAAATGCAATTGTTCAAAGTAAAGCCTGGAGTTGTCAATGTGATCCTAGACACTTCATTTTCCGTACTTTTGCAAAAGCTTTTCTTCATGAGATCCACTTTAATTTTCGAGACAGACTGTGTAAATGAGCGATGTGTATGTTGGGTGATTAGATATGCAATATCAACGTAACAGTTGTATATTCTAACCAGATTAGCACTTAACCTGTAAATGGAGATCCACAGTTAGATGGGAATTTATGCTTTACGGTCAGATTCTATTTCATTGCCTGGTGAGACAGATCAACAATTGATGAAATTAATTCCAGTTCTTGGCTGGTAGATTATTTTATCGATTTGGCAAGAATGAAGCAAAGTTGAATTCAGACAAAACATTATATCAAGAATATATACAAAAAAGTCGACTCGACTGAATAGGTTTATAATATTATAGTAGTATTCCTATTTTCCTTACAGCTCTGTTTCTGAAAAGTGCCATCTCCTTCTTCTTCAGTATGATTTAATATCCATTGTCTTCCATTCACAATTATTTCCAAGAAGGAGAAACTATCCTTTTTCTCTAAATAAGTAGCTGACCAGAAAATATATTCTAAGTTAAAGTTGATGTTGTTACGTGAAGTAGATTGATGTTGTTACGTGAAGTAGATTGACGACAGAGATTTACATTGAGAATTATTTGGTTGAGGCCAATTTTGACCTTCAATCAGTTCCAGTTTTCCATGGTGAATTTGCCGAAGAGATTCCTTTACTTAAATTGAAATCATTTATCTTGTTTCTAAAAGTGACGATTAGATTTCTATGGAAATTATTTCTATACCTGAAAGAAAATTGAAGTATTATAGAAATATAACTTCATTTTTCACAACTAAATGGAAACAAGTTTTACGCTGCGTCTCCTTAGAAATCCCATATGTAGATTTATTTCCATATGGGTAAAGATATTGGCATACTTGATCATCTTTATATAATGACACTCATCTCTCTCTCTCTCTCTCTCTCTCTCTCTCTCTCTCTCTCTCTCTCTCAGGTACTAAAATGACAGTATATCCAATTTACATCCACTCTACTACATTATTACACATCATAATGGATAATGGACTCTTTTTTTATATTATCATCTCTTTGTAGTGAATAATGGTATGTATCCATAAAACTTTTGCTCTAATTCCAAATATTCTAGCGACTGAGTATCACCACCACTCTCTCCCCCAATCTCTCTCAGAGTAGTTGGAGTCCAATAACAGATCTTTCTTTTCTTTCTTTTTTTTTTCAAAACAAGAAATAGATGAGGACAACGATGGCGGTGACAACATCAGCATCAACAACGGTTATCTCTTACATTGGTACAGCACCAGATATTCTAGTAGAGACGATACAGTGATTTATTCAACTCCATTACATAACTGGTAACTTAAATCATCAACTCCAGAAAGATGATTTAAACCTCTTCTGATTTCAACTCTGAATGTAATGGATTAAATTAAATTTTTCGAAGGCATTTTGTCAATGTTCTACCATTTTACCAATCTCCCCACCCACTGAAGAAAGTAATTCCTAACATACATAGAAGCTACACACATTGTGGAAGGATATTCAGTTAAAACAACCCCATTATATAACTGGTATATATTCTATAGACCTCAGCAGAGTGAAAGACGTGAATCCTGGTAATCTTTGAACTCAGAACGTAAAGAAACAAAATTAAATATTACAAAACAGTCTTCTGAATCGATCATTTCTGTGACTCTGTCATCCAGAAACAAAATGATAATAATGGAAATCAGGAAAGGTGGTGGCGAGAATTCCCTCCCCGCAAAATGACTAATGTTTATGCAAAGAAAAAGAATGATCAAAATCCTAATGAAGGAGATGTGACTTTTATCCTTTCACAGTTACGCCTTTTCTTTTTTTGCTTTTTTTTTCCATTTTATAAAGCTAGTCTTTCGCAATTATATAAACTGAGTAAATGTGTAACATAGAACAAGACAGGATAGGGCTTTGGTGTTAAATATCAAATTTAAATCTAGTCATGGGTGTCTGGTTAAAAACTTGATTCATAACTTTTGACTTTGGTTTCAATTCCACTACATTATCGCTTGTCTTCTCCTATAATCCTAGATAGACAAGAGTCATATGAGTTAAGATGATAAACGGAAACTTGGTAGAAGCCTATCACAGGGCTATTTCTGTTAATGGAAGATATATTTAAGTTTTTCTCAAGTTAGTACGAGTACTTGGTATTTGGGTAGCTTTAGTAGATATCGTCACTTGGTTGCAAGCATTCAAGCAAAGACTCTGTTCGGTGCATAACGTCCTGCCTTACTCCCACAACTTTCAGAGACCCTGAAAAAGATAATGGCTGCTACCTTTTTTCCTCTGCCCATGTGATAAAAATCAGAATCTTGATCTTTAACCTCCCAAACCTAAAAATATAGATTCACTGTTTTCATTACTAGATTCAAATTATTCAAAATGACAATAATTTCATTTTAAATAATTTTCTTCTTGAACTTTTTAACTGATGTCATCTTCAATTGAAAGGAGAGAAGTCAATGAAATATTTTCAAATAATCTATAAATTTATTGCAGCAGACGCTTTGCAGTAGTTTTTCGTTAATTACTTAATTACTTTATTGAGCAATAAAGTCAACGCTGGAAGCTTTCATTATGAACAAAATGAAATTGGTTATCAAATATTCAGAGCAGTTAAGTATGTTACTATAAAACTTTGTCTTGTGGCCGACTAATAATTGGAACTATGCATGACGTGCGTCTGGCATTTAACTAGAATATAATAATTAAAGAGCAGGGTGACTATATAATGACAAATAATGAATGACATATACACACTTACACACATATCTATACATATATATATGTATGTGTGTGAAGGTGTATGTGTGTGTGTGTGCGTGTGTGTGTGTGTGTGTGTGTGTGCGCGTGCGTGCGTGTGCGCATGCGTGCGTGCGTGTGTATGCATAATCTTTAGTGTCATATCAGTAAAGTGATAGTAAATAAATCTTAGTATTTCAGCCAAGAATTTCTTCAGAAATCATAAAACTAAAACCAAATAAAATACTTGAAAAAAAAAAAAGGAAACGAAAAGTGAAAAAAAAAAAAAAAAATCACAGAAAGTACAAATCAAATTGAGAAAATTTATGGAAAGTGAAATTTTTTCAGAAGCAAATCAATTTTGTTAGAGCCGAATCAAAACAATAATCTGCTATTTTGAAAGGTCAATTGAAAGAAAAAGTTTGAAAAAACATTAGAGCCAACAAACATTCTTTGTTTTAGGGAAAAAAATCATTGCATTAAAAGATCATGAATTCCAGTTATCGCAAAAAAACAAAGCATAGCAAGTTTCAATCAAATGTTGGCATGCACTGATATAAACAAAAGACTGGCAAAAGAAATAGTAAAAAGCTATAAAGATAGCTGTTGCATGATAATGTTGCCATCGAAAATAATATTTTGACAGCTGTGTTAATTGTGTCTGCTGTCAAAATGAGCCACAAGTTCTGCCTACAGTTTTTCACTAAAAAAAACATTGAATTTTTAAAACGTACCCTCTCACTTCCTTCGTGGTCCTGGTCATCAACTTCGATTTACCCTCTCAGTTACATTTGCTAAGTAGAAATGGAGAACTTATTAGTCTTTCAGAGGACACGAACATCTCTCTAATGTTGTAACTATGGAAAAAAAATCCATCCCGTATTGCCAGTCAAGAGGTTGGTGAATGTGTAGACATAATAGGACTAATAGAAAAGTTTACTTTTGTCAAGAAAGTGACAAATTCTTTAGAGCTGGTGCTACGATAAAATGTTCGAGGTAACATCTGTAGATTAGTTGGTGATAGAAAGGACATCGAAGTTTGTGACAATTATTGAACGTCAGAGGAACCAAGAATATGATTATAAAAGAACAGAAACCTCTACAGATTTCGTAAGGTAGTATTTTATGATCCTTTTAATTCTTATTTTTGAAATTTCTCCAATAGAGAACGAGCGTTCCGTTCCTTTAACAAAAGAACAGAATTTATTAGAATTTCAATCAGCAAAAATTCAACTTATTCAAAGACAGTGTCACATACATCACTGATAGTATTTTATTGTTCCAGTTAGAGAAACACATGTATATACATATCTTTATAAATACACACGTACATACATATCATATACATAAATGTTCTCTCCTGCTCTGGGTTAGTTGAAAAGCACATATGACTATCACTTGTGAAATAAATGAAGAAATAATAGAATATCAACGGACAATTAATGAAGAATTTTCGAATTCAATATTTGGACTCTAATTGTTGCAGCTTCTATAACTATTGATGACGTTAGCCAGTCTGTATATGCCTCAGCATGCATCCATTAATGTTTGCCATTTTCCTCTTATTTTTATTCTCAGAGAAACTAAGAAACATTTATTCATTGAACCAAGTGTTTCAATAATTTTCCATTGTAATACTTAAAGAAATTATAGTTCAAATATTGAATCTTTGTAAATTCTTCATTATTCGTTCATTGGCTTTAGTATTGTTCTTTTTCTTTCGGAAAAGATATTCACTTGTGCCTTTCTTTTCATCTAATCTCTGTAGAAGATCATGTTTTTTTCATTCTTGTGTAGTTTGTCATTCCATTTTATTGGTGCTACATAGGTTACATCACGTCAACAATCTTTAGATTTTGTGTATAAGAACTCCATATCTCTTTAGCTTCTTACGCGTTAAATTAAAATGCTATTAGATTTTTAAAAGAAGATTAACTTTTATGAGAAATTATCTCATGTAGAGGATGTACCCATGTGATTAAAAGATTCATTAACGATTCATCTGATTCTGGAGTTAATCCTATTCTCTCATACTTTTTGCAAATGAATTCTGCCCTAGTCTCGAGTTGACTAATTCTATGTTGGGATAATTAAGTAGATAAAACCTCTACAGAAGCCTGTTGGACTGTACCTGCAAGTTTTTCTTTTAGTAAACCTAATTCCTCAGCTACTTTAACACTGCCACTAGCGCCATCAGAGCCCTGGCACAATCCTAGAACGTCAGTAACAATAGCTTTGGCTCTTCATATTGTGAGTTCAAATCCCACTGATGATATCTTTACCTTTTCTTGTATACCCAGGTTGATATACTGAAACTCAGTCAAATACCTGCATACAGTCTTTTCTCTCTCTCTCTCTCTCTCTCTCTCTCTCTCTCAGAATTGGTTATACTAGTACAACGAAAGGGTTATGAAGTGTACCATTAACAATGTTCCTTATCTTCTGGAAACGTAGAGGAACTGAAAAAGGGGCTAGCATTCTACAAAAAATACCAAAATTAAAAACAGAAAACATGGTAGACGTTGACAGACTGATGTGTCGTTACGACCTAGTCTAGTTTAAAAAAGAAATTAATACAGCATGACCTGTTGCAATGATGAAGGCCAGGTTTCTGATCTGAGAATAACTTTGTATCGTCGTATAATGTCTTCTGAGGTGAAATTTCTTCTGTTGGAATTTCAAGGACACACATAACTGTACAATATTCAGCCACTTACACACTAATTCAGTAATTCATTCCATCAAACAACCAAGCACTCACCATTGAAATGGACGGATATACATTATTGAATGATTTGAGGGTAATTTTACTATTGTTTCTAGAAGGTTTAAGCAACCACAGTGGTTCTGTTATTGTCATTGCACCCTTGTTATTTAGCCTAGATCAAACAGAACAAAATCAAATACATTCCAACTTTGACCCCCACCCCCATTTGGTTTATCTGCAACCACATCCAGTACAGCCTTCCTTTATTTACGTTTGTAGGGATGAATGGAAAGAGATTTGGCAGCTAATGTTAGGAAGCCTTATGATCGCATGTAGCCCCAGTACTGCTTTGTTTTCTTGGAATCAGTTAATATTGCAGTTGATTGGAAGATTTTGCTGACAGATATTAATTTCCGTGTTTTCTATATTTTTGGCACCGATCTAATCAAAACAGCTAAACACGTAACCAAAATATTGGTCTTAGAACTGGTACATCACTCAATGTGTGGAATATTGATTTGGTTTGGTACAAAAGTCTTCAATTGCCAATTCTGTGTTTTTGTTGTTTTTTTTTATTTGTTGTGTTGTAATGCCAGGATAGATATTCTTTGTGAGAATCACTAGCATGATATATTAGGTTCTTACCACTTTCTGGTTACTTTTACCATTCAGTCCCAGAGATTTCTATGTGTGTGTTTTTTTAGATGAAATGTTTGATTGATATTTCTTTCACTTCGGTTCGAAACTAGAAAATTGTGAATAAAACAAGGATACACAAGGAAGCTTTCCCATCGTCATCATCATCATCATCACTGTCGTCATTGTTTCCGTCGTAGTCTTCATCATCATCATCATCATCACCACAGTCACTACCGCCGCTAATTCTAGACGCGCGCGCGCTTGGGATCATTTGAGAATTCTTCTTTGAGAGGTTCTTCATCATTCAAACTCTCTGGTGGTTCAATGTATGTCCGCAAAGTCATTTATTCTTCATGACAACACAGACATTGTGGAATTGGTACCAGTTCCGAGAAGGTATTTGGCATGTAGTTTATCTATTGGTCCTGGAATCTATGTTGTTATGTAGCCCAAGGCTGCCCTTCATCCGGCAGATCTATGATCATTACCTTTCTACAGTGACATCGCATCATCGTTTTGCTTAATTTAATATTTTTGGCGGTGGGAAGTGATTTAATGGATATTTGGTTGCTGTTTTTAATATATCGAGAGACCACGTAGACACTCTCTTGTTATTGGTAACTTAGACAATAGAAAATTGCTTGGAATGCATACATTCGTTTATATTTGGTTAGTTATTAGGAAGTTCAAAAATTTCTAACTGGTGGTGATCATAGAGTTGTTTCATTCTCTTTAGAAATCGTCCGCATGATATAACCTGTGCTTTATTTGTTTAAACATTTTATAAAGCGAAACATTTCATGAGAAATAAATATATTTTAAACGAATTCTATGGAATGTATGTGCGTGCGTGTTACTTTTTCTTTTTTTTCTTTTCATTGTTTATATAAAAGATAACTGTTTCCAAGAAATTTTACCTTGCGAAAATTTCTTATAGTAGCCCGTATTTTCAGTTCCAACCAAATAAACGGTTAATTGAATATAAACAATAGGATGTACATTAAACAAAATATTAAGAAAATGGTAGAATTAAATCCCAACGCATTCATTTCTGAAGCATTTGTCAATCAGAAGTCTGATCGGAATAAGCCGAGGTTTCTTCGCACTTTCTAACTTATCAACAAAACATTTTTGAAAGACGACTATACTAAATTTATCTTTATGCTTTGTCCATCCAACATTGATAAGCAGAAGCCTTAACAATTTAGCAAAATGAAAGAAGGAAGTTAAAAAGGAAGCATATAAGATTACTAAACTCTCTCAATTGAAACTGAAGAGTAGAAAAATGGTACTTATCAAAATGTTAGAAATAAATGCAATTTACGCTTTTCAAAGAGAAACATTTTGTCAAGTTTCTCTTCATTATCTTCTTTAAAATGTTGATCAATAATGTGTGCATATCTGGATGCATAGATATATATTTATGTATATATGTATGCATATGTGTGTGTTCGTGTGTGTTCGTGTGTGTACCTTTGAGTGCGCATATGTGTATACATATATATATATATATATATATATATTTATACATACATTCATACATATATGTATGTATATATATATATATATATATATATATATATATATATATATATATATATATATACGTGTGTGTATGTGTGTGTGCACGCGCATGCATTTGTGTATGAAAATATATCAATAGATATTTTCATATATATAAGAGTTATACATACACATATACATCTTAAACCTCGTTGTTTCAGTTCTATCTCACATACTGTATTTGTCACACCCATACACGTTTTCAAGTATATATTCTTTAAATGACTTAATTAGATATTCTCTGAATTTATCTACGTAGTGCCTGGTGAGATTTTTGAGAATTAACATGCCATAATCTCTCTAAAAGTCACCTTGAATAAAATTAATTATAACAGTTGGGATTTCAGATATACAAACTTAACTGAATTTTAAGGATAGGTACAGTGCTTTACTATTATACAAACAGAAAATTTCACTAATTTCCTTTCTCAGCCGCATTTTATTATTCATCGGATTGAAAGGTGGCGAACTGGTAAAATCGTTAGCTTGCTGGACGAAATACTAAGCGGTATTTCTCCCATCGCTACGTTCCGAGTTCAAATTCCGCCGAGGTTGACTTTGCCTTTCATCCTTTCGCGGTCGATAAATCAAGTACCAGTGAAACACTGGGATCAATATAGTCGACTAGTCCCCTTCCCCGAAATTTCAGGCCTTGTGCTTATAATAGAAAGGATTATTCATCGAAAAGAATCACAAAATGCCGTGTTGAGAATTAGTTATATGCCATTTCTTCTAATGAGAATGTTGCTTAGAAAGTCTTGAAGATTTTAACAACGGCGGTTCTGTTAGGGATAGGTTCAGTTTATTATTGGTATTTTAGTATTTCAACGTTATCGTTTTGGATTTTGTCGATTCTTTCATGAAGGTGTTTGTTAATATTTCCTAATTCCCTTTTCGTAAAATTAGTGAATTAGGTTGTTGCGTTCATTAAGTTTATTGTATGGTTCTTAAGAGTGAAATGCGTTTTAAAGACTCATACTTTTTCTCCATCATCGACATTTCGATTGGCAGACATGCTTTCATTTTACAGTTAATGGGATATAATGTATTATCAAAAGTTTTTTGCTGTAATTGTTAGTAATACTATTGGTTAGTATATTGTTATATGAATCATATTTCATTTCGTACATATGTTGGATTTTATTGGCGTTCTTCAATATGTTATTTGAATCGTGAATATTTCTCACGTTCATCTCAGTTTTTATTGGAAGATATTGTTGATATTACGTTTCAGGAATGCTGGTAGAAAATGTCGATTGTGATATATAACTTGTTGATGTCTTCGCATAAATGGTTGTCTGTTTTTCCAATTGTACCGACCGTAATTGGATGATAGAAATATTTCTTATATCCTATGCCATCTTTAATTCAATACCTAAATCAGTTTAATACCTGACTTTTACATCTTATTTCTGCCAACTTTATTGTTGTCAGGTATTGCTCAACCGATTATCAATTCATGATTGTCACCGATTATTACTTGATTCATGCTAGTCTCTATGTCAAAATTCCATTAGATCTTTACTTCATAATTTACTAACAAAATTGTAAAATGTAATGGCTACGATAATTGTCTTTATTTAATGATTTTGAATCTCGGTTTATAAATTTCTTGTACATAAATACATCCATACATCCATACATATATACATAAACATATCATACATATTTTATATAGTGTATCTCTATGTATCTCTATATTTATATAGTTGGAGCTGCTAATACTGAGCTTTCGAACACACTATGATACACTATCAACAAAATATGCCACATACGTAATATTTATCTTTCATATTATATGCTTTCTGTTGCCCTTCTATTGTTTTTGCCTGTGCAGCTCCAGGTCATTCCAGTTTAATAAATCTATATTCTAATATGATCAAGCCATGACCATATTTTCATTTTGTTTTGCCGAATCACATATATGTGATCAAATTCGTTCCACTCATGACCTTTCATATGTTCTTCGGGAATGATATAATTGAGGCTGTATTATCCAATACATATTTTGTTTGATACCACAGAAAAGTTTCTGGAAGAGTCTTTGCTGCCATTTCTTTGCGCTTAAAACCATCCATCAGATACAAGAACTTTTGTTAGCTTGCGTTACAATATTTTATTTCCTGGCGTGACAACAGTTACTGTAAAGTTGTCATCTCGAGATTAAATAAGTTAAATATTATAGTTTGGAAAGAATATTCTTAGAAAGTGCGAAATATCTATTCTAAGCAATGTTCATGTGTGAGAATATGGTATCCAATTAGGAATAGAATGGAATGGTTGTGACATATCTGTAAATGATATAGAAAAGCAGGGATTTTGCAATGTCAGTACAGAAGAATTATTCCCTTTGAATATAATTCCCTCAATAAATTCCGGAGAAACAGTCTATATTTCCAAAAATTTACAATTGAAATCTGGCACTAAATCTGCTTAAAATTTTATGGGAACGTTACGATTTTCTTCTGACCGTGCATATCAGCAATGTCATCACCGTTGTCATAACTGCTATTATAAAGCTACTTCGTGTATTTAACGATGACAGCACGTGTCAAAATGTTTCATCGATGCAAAATGCAAAGAGAACGAAGCATTAAGGCTTAAATATTCTTTATTTATTTCGAAATAATTTGAATAGCGACGTTGAAAGCAAAGCTGTCACAGGTAACGGGATTAATGTTTTCTCTTGCAGGTAAATTTCTGCTGCTGTCAGAGCATTTATAACTGGCAGTAAGAGGGCTGAGGAATTCTCTTCCATTAATGAACTGGAGTGATTTCTGACAACGAATTCGCTACAAGGATCTCCATGGAATATTTATCAAAAGGAGAATATTTATTCTTCAAAGTCACATTTATTTCGAATAAGTAACAAAAATTGCATTCAATTTCAAATAAACTATGATTGAATCCGGGTAAATCACTCTTGACAAGTTTACATTGATATAAAATTAAATACACGCGCGCACGCACACACACACACACATGTGAACGTGCGTGCGTGTGTGTCTGTGTGTCTCTGTATATATATATATATATATATATATATATATATATATATATATATGAGACTGACGAAGCTTCAAATCCTGATGAGTTTGTACAGGTGACACTGTGCTTTGGTGCTTGGTGGAGCCTATCTCTCTCCAGAAATAATATGGACAGTTTCTTCCAAAGAGATCGTGAGGGAGATGCGCTTGCTGCTATAACTATGATTACTGAACTGCGAACGATAATCCTTTTGCCCTTATGCATTTCCATATCCTTTTTTTCTCCTTTGAAGTTAATCGTAATTTACTTTAATGTAACATTCAAAAGATTGTAACTGATTCGGATTAAATATGTCTTGCGATGGTGAGATTGTTGTATACGAAGGTTGAGGACTCTAAGTTTAAAAACAAAGAAAAGAAGAGAAAAGTTATCTAAATGAATACATAAATGTAATTTTTATATCTTTCACTTACGAAAAACATTTATCAGAAAAAGTATTTAAAAAATATTCCAAAGTTACGCAGAGAAAAAATGCAAGTTCCCTGCATGGAATAATTAGAAAAGAAACACTGCAAACAAGAGTGATAAACCTAAACAATATGCCAAAGAGAATGTTTGGTATATTCTACACAAGCCATAGTCTGTTTATTTCACACTTATTAATTTCCCTTCATGGAACGTGAGAATCAGAGTGAAGAATTAGAGCGAGGCTTTGTAAAAACTTTTAAACAAAGCTGTGATGTTTAAAAAACATCTTTTAAAATTTACAATGAATTCTAGGCTCCGTAAATTAACATAGATTTCTTAGCTGCCAAGGAGTCAACCAATCAATTCGTTTCGACTTTCATTAAAGCCACAGTCAGGACTTTCTTGCTAGCCACCACCACCACCATCACCACCACCACCACCACCAGCACAGCTTATTGAGAGACAGTAACGATTATTATTTATGCGGAAAATGTAAGCGTGATCAAACTATGACAATTCTTGAAGATAAGCCATGATTATACAATAGGGATTGATAAGTGATATCAATAACCATAAAGACAACTCTGATACAACTCAAATAAATTAGAAATATTAAAGAAGCTCCACTGAACATAGTTCAGTGTTTTCCAGCCAATCACCTTTCTACATTTCTTTGTTCAATAATTTTATCATTTAGATAGTTTTTTTCCCCTTCTTAATAAAAATTTTATTCTTCAGTGTCTTCAATATTTCTTTCCTTTATCATTTTAACTTTTGTGATCAACAAATTTCCAATAAATGTTCAATTTTTATAGACGTTTGTCTCCAGTTCTATTGAAAGAATTAATGAAAAAAAAATGCCCATGTATCGTTATTAAATGGATTTTTCAAACATTATGATCAGCAGCTGAAAATCGCATAAATGATGCCAATTATTGAAAATATTACTCTTTCAAAGTGCCATTCAGGTGATCTTATGATATAATAGGAGTCTATAAATTTCATTTTTGTTTAGCAATAATTATTTTTAGCTATAACGTTAGTAAACTAAAACGGTGTGATAATAATAGTTTGGTCCATTAACCCCAACTTTTAGATTTATATTTAAACAACATTTTTGCTAAAACAGTGTAAATAAAAAAAATACATTCCACATTACGTTAACAGTCCAATTAATATTTACTATTATAATAATATAGAAACATTTTGGCAACAAAGAACTCAGTAAATAATAGCTGTTCTCACATAATTGAAATTAAGACAAACATGAATTTTATTGGTTTGAAAAGCCTCAACATTTCTCTAACGAGAGTCCACAGAGAATTATTCTTGAATAAATATAAGTTGCAGATTCCTTCCTTTTAGTGGTTTTTTTTTTTTTTTTTTTTTGCAAGTTATCGTCCAAATAACGATTTTCCTGTGTCATTTATTATTGCTACATTGTGGGTGACCATTACAAGACATAATCTGGGTAGAAACCTAACGTGTGTGTGTGTGTGTGTGTGTGTGTGCGTGTGTGCGTGTGTGCGCGTGTGTGTGTGCGTGTGTGTGAGTGTGTATACATTTGTATGTCCATAGAAATATGTATCCATTTATGTGTTTGTAGATAGATAGAAAGATGATAGATAGACAGACATATTGTTAAATTTATTGATTGATAGACAGACATATTGTTTGATTGATTGTTTGATTGATTGATTGATTGATTGATTGATTGATTGATTGATTGGTTGATTGATCGATGCAATTGACTCGCACTCATATTAAAGTTTTGTAAGTATCATCATGAAATGTTTGAAGTCAGATTGAAAAAAATAGGAACCTCCCAAATGGTAGTTGATAAACACACAATTGTCTCTAAAACGTCTATATTTAACATTTTCTCAGTGAGAGTAAATCCACTTTCTCCTACCCCTCTTCCTCCTCCTCCTCCTCCTCCTCCTCCTCCTCCTCCTCCTCATCATCATCATCATCATCATCATCATTTAACGTTTCTTTCCCATGCTGGTATCGGTCGGACGGTTTGACAGGAACTAGCAAGGCCAGGAGGCATACCAGGTTTCATAGTCTGTTTTGGCATGGTTTCTATTGCTGGCTGCCCTTCCTAACGCCAACGACTTTACAGAGTGTATTGGGTGTTTTTACGTGTTGTGAGTGCGGATTCTTTTTATGAGGCCTCGATTTTCAAAGAATTTAAGGATGAGGCTTGGACTAGAATCATTAAAAACATATATAGAAGAGAGACGAAACGAATATCTTCACTATTAAGCATACATTTTCAGCAGTTAAGTACCAGGCATATTTCTCTCGTGAAACACTGAGCTTTGGATGAAAAGATTGTTTTATTGATTTGCCTCCTGCAAGCGATATAAACAAGACATTTTCAGGGCGCACTCTGCTCAAACTATTAGACCAGATATTTGATCTGAGAATAACTTACCTCTTCCAAACCACAAGTCTCAAAGACCTTATAAAATGGGAAGAGCCCTTCCTCTTCTAGTAAAACCATGAAAGTACCAATCTAAACATAAATTTATATACAATAACTAAATGTTTCGATTTATATAGTAAGGGATGAGGTGAGATTTTAAAACAGTTCACAGAAACAAAGTTTTAATGTGATGAATATCAATGATGTAATTTTACTGCCAACTTCCTTATCAATTTCAGTATGTTGAAATTCCAGCAGATGCATGTTGCCTGGATTAATCATACAAGGCATTTAAGTACCATTGATATAAACTCTGCTTTATCTCAGCACAGTTTTAAATCAAGAGATAAACCCTCTCCCCGTCCGTTTCCAAACAACGTGGCATTTATCACGTTCATCTTTTCGTATTCTCAAAACTGTACAAGCGGTGTCGTTGATAGATAGAAAATAAATCTGTGGTCAATGTGAGGAATATAAAAACATCAGAATCCTCTTCAGCTACAATTTTATGTTTGTGAAAATAGCCCTTCATGTATACTTTGAATATTTTATATCTGATGTTTCATTTCAGCCTGGATTTGATGATTCAAATAATTGTGAATAGGCAGGGATGGGGAACAGATTATATAGCTGGCTTTATTTACTATAATTCATCTCCCACTTTCTTTCCCTATTTATCTCATTCTCTCTTTTATTCATTCATGGTCACATAGAAACAGACTCACACACATAATGCATATACAGATTTACAACTTATACATTTCCAGAAAATTATTGGAGATTTAATATATACATTTAAGTATAAAATGTAGATTAAGTTATCGTACAAAGTGAAAGATTATATATACATTCATACATAAATACATACATATATATATATGTATACATTTGCATATATGTATGTATATATACATATATATGTATATACTTATGTATGTATATATATATATATACACACACGCACAAACATGCATATATATACCTACACACAAGCACACATGCACATACAAACACATACAGTTATGCTTAACACATGCAAATATATTGCCATGCGTAGTTCTAGCATACGAATTAAAATTGCAAATGTCAAAGAATTATTTCTTGTCCAAACAGACTTTCCAATGCTAGATATCACAATTCCATCTACCCTTCACGTCAGTAATAAAATTCTTCACTGATATCTCTGCAATTTGCTGCCAGAATATCTCAGATTCTTCAAAGTTAATGAGTTCTTCGTTTGTTTTATCCTTGTAGAGTATTTCATCATAAAAACATTAAATACCTTCATTTGATGTTTACAACCGAAATATTCAAGAATCGAAGAAATATTCCCAGAGTCCAGTGCAAGTGCCATTATGACTTTATGGTTCATCTTACAAGGATTTACCATTTTGTATAGTTTATTTTTGTTTACTGTTGTTGTTCTTTATAGATGTCACTTCTTATATTCTTGCATTTGATAACATCACTTTATTTAACTTGCTTCGAGGATTATTATCCGTATCAATATTATCATCGTCATCATTATCATCACTGCTACCACCATCACCACTGCTACCACCATCATCACCATCATCATCTTAACTGTTTCAACATTCTAAACCCATGAAGTACCAGATTCCATCAGTGTTTGTAAACAATTCTTCCAAAACACCAAACTAAAATATATTCGATGCAAGCTGTTTCTAGTTTGTTTTTTAATCTGAACCAAAACCTATTTGTGTTGCATATATACCATTTTTATTAAGATTTTATTAATAACTATGCAGGATTATTTGTCTGTGTTTTTCTTATAAATATAAAATTTAACTCCTTTCTCTGGTGATCTTCTCTGAAAAGTTCTACAATTATGGATAAAGAATTAGCAGGGATGATAAAAGGGCCAGTAGAGTACCTTGCTGTTTTCTACTATTTCATGTTGCTCCAGTTCACTCATGTTTGTACCCATGTCTTTTCTTTTTGCCCCTTCTGTCTTTATTCATTGTTTTGTGTGGTGTGGTGGTATCCCGTGTTACTCCATTCATGTTTTCTGTTGAGGCTCAGTCTATATATTGCTATATGTGTGACCTCTGTAATCTGTCTAAGTGACATGTCAGTTCTATGCATAGATAATATCTTAACCTCTGTGTTCTACTTGAATATGTTAGTAGAGCCCTGCTGAGCTTTTCTCTCCTTTGAGCTCTCACCAGTGTTCCCCTATTCATGCTCCTATGCTGCATACTATCTCCTCAGTGTAAGTTGTTGCTTTGTTTCTGTGCCATCCCTCAGTACATCATAAGCTATAAACTACATATTATTTAAATGCAAATTTAAATGCAAATATTATTTAAATATTATTTAAATGTCATGTTAAATTAGATGGGTTGTGAAATACACAACAGCCATAAATGTTACAAGCAGAAAACTTCATACTTTAGTCAAGTTCTAAAAGAATAAATAAGATGGCCTCTGCATGCTTATTTCATAACTGAAAATAGAAGCTAAAGTCATTGTCATGTTTCACCCTTTTATCATAAAGAAAAGACAAAGGACGTTCTAGAAAGTATATTTTTGATACAGAACATCATCAGATGATCACAATGGCTTTGTTGAAAACTGTCATACAGCTAAACAATAAGAACAACATCTAATGTGAATCAGTTCTTTCTTCTTTCCTTAGAGTTCCAGTCTGTCCATACAATCAATCACATGGAACCAATTCAAGAATGCAAATAAATAGTAAACACAAATATTGATTTACTTTGAGGAAATCCCAGGCAAAGAATTATGAAGGTTTTTCAGTTTAATCATAGATAGAAGCAGTCATTATAGAAGTAGCCATTATGTTTCAAAATGGAGTGCAGTCTTTTCTAGTATTAATATTTTCCCTTTGTTAAATAATTTTGTTTGTTCTATTGAAAAAATATGTAGAAAATATTTAAAGGTTTATCACTTAAATCCCTGACTCGGTTGTGTTATTATGGTGGACATCTCTACAAGAACAACAAAGAACAGGATATTTCCTCAGTCAAACAGTACAATTTCTCAACTTAAGGAATTTATATTTATTTCATTAAATGTTTCTACTCCCTGCTTGATAAAATAGAGAAAGACAAATGTAATAGAGATTAAAAAACGACAGTAAAGAATAAGAGAAAAAACCCATTGAACACACAGTTGGATTATTTTGTGCTCTGCCATTGCATAAGTGATATTTGTGGAAGAGAAATTACCATAAAACCTACAATCAGTTGAAGTATTCTCTGATAGAGCTAGCTCAAAAGCCTTCATCATGTTTGTTTGACAGCAATCGAGAACAAAGCAGATAACAAAACAGTAAAGTGGTCTTTAATAATCAATAAGCCATGTCTGTGCCAATATACAATTATTTATCAGGTTCCATTACTCCGAACAAGTTCTCTATATTCAAACGTAGTGGTGGATGTATTTAGAGATAACAGCCATTCATAACACTACTCACTTTATTCCGGCTATTAATGATTTAAAGCAAACAAAATTAAGTTACTTAATTAACAGATCTCTCTCTCTCTCTCTCTCTCTCTCTCTCTCTCCCTCTCTCTCTCTATCTATTTCTATCTACTTATCTTTGCCCCTCCCCCTTCCATCAACGAATTCCTCCTCCCCCTTCCACACACCTACTGCTGCTACACACCAAATATGTATCCTTGGTGCATCTAGTTCTTCTTCCTCTCTGTCTTCCATTCTCCATCATAGAAATGGTTAAGCAGAGCACTGCAGCCTCTTCCTCGGAAGCAACATCAATTCACACCGACCGATTCCGAGAAATGGAAATTTATTGTTTCAAACAATAAACTACCATATAAGGCAGGATTGACAATTAATTTTCTATGATTCCATTCGTAAAAACAATGCTTGACACTTGCCTTACCCCCCCCCCCCAGCTTTCTGCTTTTCCAAATGTAAATTATCGCAACAGTTTTATGTATCAATTCCTTTTGCATCCATTCACATCAGCCATTTTTTTGATCACAACATTTACAAAACTATATCTCTCCTCAACACACTTCAATACAACTGCAAAAGCATTTATCAATTCATACATTGTGTAGTTGCATGTGGGTGTATTTATGCACATGTAGCATGTGTGTTTATGTGCATATATTTATGTGTACATGTATGTATTCATATGTGATATGTGCATATGCATGTATATGCATGCATTTGTATGAATCTATGTGCATTCTTGCATGTGTGGCTAGATCTGTCTTTGGTTAAGTGTGCATCAAATAATTATTCCAGATGAAAAATATACAAATGATTATTGTTTTTGCTGTTGGAATATAAAAGAATGTATGCACACACACACACACACACACACACACACACACATATATTAATAATAATAATAATAATAATATGGCAACAAAAGAATGAATGAGACTTCTATATTATGTAAATAGAGGAATTTATCTATAAATATAATATATGACAATTAGTTGGTTGTCATAATAAAACTCAGAGTTTCAGATGCCTGGGTTGAAATTTGTTCCGGCATTTTATCAGTTTTTAAGACAAACAGTAATGAATAGTGTTCTAGCCATATCCATTTTGGTTTTGTATTTCAAGAGCTACATCATCAATGTAGATTTAGTTGCTATTTCTAGCAAATCAAATGACTGTACAGGAGCTCATACATTGATTCATGGGACCCTTGGGATTTCCCGGGGAATGAACTCCTTTCCTTCTGCTTCACTACAGAGAATGCAAGCTAATTTTCTGTCCAGTCATCATGCTGGGGCAGATTAGAAGAAAAAAACCGAAAGCTGGAAAAGTGGTTAATAAAGTTATACAAAGATATGGGCCTTAATAAGGGTTAGAAAACAATGGCGGAAGTAAGAAGTGCACTTACGACCATTTAGTTAGAAGTTCAACAGCTTAACCTTTACAACAATTAGAATTCAAAATTTGAGATTCCATGAGACTTTCTACCCCTCCCTCTGCCACTGATCTTCAACATTATTAAATATTTAATGAGCACATTAATTAATTTTTCAAAAATTTTCTCCTTACATCAGCAGAGCTGAATTCACCAATAAAAATAACATTTATCTTCAAAAATTAAAATTTGATTAATCTAATGGTTTTCGGTAAAATTAGCAGTTTTCTGTAAAAGTGACTTCAAAATGAATTTCTTTGGAGTCTTTTTCAAAAAATATATTAAACATAATGAACTTTCAACCAATTTTACACACATTCACAAATATAAAAAAACATACATACGTACATACATATATATATTATATATACATACACATATATTACTTCAAATATGTCATGCATTTCAGCAAAAGAATCCACAAGTAGAATATATATATATATATATATATATATATATATATACAGACACACATACACACACATATAATGAATCTGATACCAGTAAAGAATACCATAAAATTATCTGAAGAATAAATGGTATCCTTCAAGTGGCCATTACACAAAAGAAAGATCAACCAGCATTTAGAATACCACAAAGAATACAAGAGCAAAAGATTCTTCTCCCTTGTTCTGATATTTCTGCGATCTTAGAATCAAAGGGATTCCAAATTGCCATTTAGGTTAGAGATGAATTTGTAAACAAAAAGAAAAAGGAAAGAGATGAAAAAAGTTAAAAAATAAAGAAGGGCTCCCTTCCCTTCCAAACTAAATGTTGTTTTAAAAAGAGAATTTGAGTGGAAAAGCTTCGAAAATGTGTAAGTCTAGAATTTAATAGCAGCAACAGCAAGATGTTAACTCTGACCCCCTTGCCATAACTATTTCATTGATTCACTTGTAGAAAATTTGTGTCTATTGAAGTACAGACTTTAGCTATTGTATACTGACATCCGTAAGCTTTAATTAAACACTTTCAGAAATTCTCAAATAATTTTTAATTGGAAGTCATATATAAATAGTTTATAAAGATTATTAAATGTTGATAGCAATTAAACTTCATTCCAGTTTTGAGTCATAGTGCTGTGGGAAGTGAAACTGAAATCATACAAGTATAACATCTGTGGTTTATTACATTCTCTAATTAATTATTTATTTGTTTGAAACAAGAAACTCATTCACTAAAGATGGTTGCTAGTATTGACTGTGCGCACACACACACACATATATATTGCTGTATGTGTGAACATGAGTGCGTAGTGTGATGTGTGTGTGTATGTGAGTGTATAAGTATATATATATGTATTGTTTTAGATGTAAATTATGGGTGAGAAGGAAAGAGCTGGTAGAAAAAAAGAAAACCAGTGAAAGCGCGGAAAAATATTCAAAGATACATTATGGTAATTAAGTATAAACTTGGTGCAGCAGGTTCAATCCTAGAAACTAATTCAAACATTTTTCTCTTTTCTTTTTAATTTGTTCTTTTACATCCATTTCGATATTTTTACATGAAGAAGAATTTTTTTCTATAAAAGAAATGAGAAATGTTTTTTTTTTCCCCTTTTATCTGTATTTTCTCACTTTTTCATCTCCTTTTTTAAGGGTTGTCCTAATTTTTCCAGTTGCTTCTCATCCTTTTGGAATTGATAATTATGATATCATTCCAGGATAGAACAGCTTTATTTACCATTTCCACAAGAATAACTGGCTAACTAACACTCAGCATGATTTGGTCTCCAAATGCAAGAAGACTGGAACATTAACTGCTGAAACGTTCCAAGAATGCTTGATATTTTCCTCCCTCCTACACCATAATAATAAACATCTCTTTTACGAGACACTCAATGTGATATATGAAATCATATTGGCAAAAAGGGAGTTAGGATATAGGAATGCACTAAGGGGAATTAGAGAGTAATTGGAGTAAGGAGTTGGCAGTGGGGGGGGGGAGCGAAAGGAGTTGGAAATGTTTTAATGTTGGTGACATTCCCACATCACTCTGTAATAGAATCCGTAGTTATACTAACTGATAGTATGTAGTGTGTATATATACACATGTACATGCATACATATATATGTGCGTGTGTATACATGCACACACATATAAACACACACACAAATGCAGATATATATATATATATATATATATATATATAACGTATACTGTATCTGTGTGAGTGATTTTCAGTGGAGGGTTGATGCTATGCATGACATTCATCATAACAAATGCACATGCTGCATCTCCTCTGATTAAAATTACCCACCACACCACCCCAACTGTATATATATACACACGCACACATATATATATCCCTAAATGCATCCAAATATCAGTGAGAAAAGCAAAGTTTCATAAGTTATGGGTTGACTGTTGTGATCAATGTAAATCAGTGAAATGGTGGAAGTAGTAAAGAAAAGCATTTGCTCATTCAAACATAACGGTTTTCTGCAAAACTTAGCTTTACCAAAAGCACCATTATGCATCCATGTACATTGAATATATTCTATGGTATCCTTTTAGGGTACCATCAAGCAGTATCTTGAATTATTACTCTCTTATTTCAAAGAAAGTAAAATATTTCTTTGCTTGCTTTACAATTCCTTATAACACACAGCATAACATTTCTACATAATCTGCAAATTCTTTAGATTCTTAATGCATTTCTCAAGTCCCCCTTAAAATGTAAGAGAAAAGATACCCCCAAGGAAGTAATGTGGTCGAATGAATCTACTAAAATCTAACACCCCCCCCCCCCCTGCCCCCATCTCTTGAAATACAAACCAACCCAAGCACTTCTCTCTAGAAATGAATATTTTGAGAACTTGCTCCACAGTCCTTCAGCTATACAAGCTCTGTCATTGTATATATGTATGTGTGTGTGTGAGTGTGTGTGCATGTATGTATGTATGTATGTATGTATATGCTCAGCATATACACAGTAAATCAAAAATTTGAACCATAATCAAATGTAATCCTTCAGTATGAGAAGACCCAAAGTGCAGATAATGCTGACTTTGCATATCAGGTCAACAAATAAAGCATTAACTAACCACTTAGGTTAATAATATCCATTACACATGTCTAATTTGATTAATGACAGAGAATAAAATAGAATAACAGAAGATGGCAAAGAGTTATTAAATCTACCAACAGAACAGATCCAGAACATAATGATTCCTATCTTGAAGTGAAGGGGAAGGAACTCCACAGATTGCGAAATGGATTAGCAATCAAGCCAGATTACATAGTTTTTTTTTCTTGTGTTTGTGTGTTGTTTTATATTCAAGCTAATAATTGATCCTGATTTTTATTGACTTCTTCAGATTGATATGCTGTAACATTTGTTGACAAATCTGTATCCAATACGGTAAATATGAGCTGGAAATATTGAGGGTTTTATACAGACTCATAAGATTGTAAGTTTGGGTGTGTACATTTTGCATGTATATGAGTCAGTACAGGTATATATATGTGTGTGTGTGTGCATGTGGGTGTACACCCACATGCACATGTACATAAATTGGAAAATAACCAGTAATTTGCCTCCATTGTTCCTCAGAGTTTCCCCCCAATCAAAAAACACAAGACAAATACATGTGACCTTTCAAATAATAATGCACATGAATGTAAAAGATGACAGAAGTTATGATTTCCACAGGAAAGTTGTAAGATAAGTCCTGATTGATTAATGGTAATCCTATGGTTGGATAAGCTGTAGATTATTGTGAGGTAGAAGACAATACCACCCAAGGTTAAAGATCACATGAGGAAATATTTCTCCAGTTTTGATTAGAACCAATTACAGTCAAGTTTTTGTGATGTTTAAGCATCATAGATATTCCAAGAATTTCTGCCACTCATGACAATAAGATCATTCTTCAGATCTCAGCTTAAGAAATGTCAAAGGTGGTTTTCAGGATCTGGAATTTTTCAGTTGGACAAATTGTACAGTATTCATGGCAGATAAAATTAAAGGTCCAACCTTATCAAAAATATTCATTACTATTGAAAAGGTATGTCCTTCTCTAGACCTTGAATAATTTTCAGATGAAGTGTGACAGGAACATGGACATTTTTTTTTTTGTTAATTGATCAAAACAAGTAGAAATGTTGAGAGAAGTGAATGTTGAAAGTGCTTAAATAACATCATTCTCCACCCTTCTAAAACAGCAGCTACAAAGCCTTTAATTAAAGATCTACTTGATCAGGGCTGATTCAGATGAAAGCACAGCAACAACAACAACAACGACTTGGTAGATGGAATTGCATTTAATAACCAAGATTCCTTTAGAGTTCATTCATAAATGTTATCAATATTGAATAGATTTAACATCTAATGAAGCAGTAATGCAAACTGGTGCAGTCCATGGGGCCTACCTCAGCTGGAATTATTTTAATGAAGGGGCCTTATTACTCAGACTGGTTTTTAAAGGAAGCATTGCCGAAAACCCTTTAAAAGGATACTGATATTCAAAGTAGATAATATTATTCGAATTTCAATTTTGTAATAGTGTTACCCCAGGGAAATCATTATGCGAAGATAAATGTGGTTAACATTTGTTGAATGCCAAAAGGGATTCCAGTATTTCGACGATTCTACCAAGATTCAATTTCAGGCTATGATATCCATATCATAACATATATGAGGAACTTCTGACATCGTTGCAAAATAAACAGAAATTTTCTGTCATGAATACGAAGATAGTTTTCAAAGTTGATGTTTCTTACAATATATATTTATGGGTCGTCAATAACAAAAATCTTCTCTCTTTGGTGTTTATTAGTTTCTGGAGCAATAAATTTCAGAAAATAAACTGAGATGAAGATGATAGGAACTGCTGATTAAGATAAATGATTCAAACTGACTGGCATGGATATGACAGTCGATGAATATCGAAATAAATGAAAATCAAGATTATCATAGGAAAAAGTTATTAAATCTGACATAAGTCAACCAAGGAAGATAGAAATGATTAAGGATTATAACAGCTCAAGAGAAAGAATTTAGATGGGAAATCAGAGAAGAGAAAACAAGAAAACATAAAATCATATATACATATGTGTGTGTGTGTGTGTGTGTGTGTGTGTGTGTGTGTGTGTGCGTGTGTGTGTGCACATACATGCATATGTGTATGCATGTGTGTTTGCACATATCTAGACATATGTATACATACATACATACATATATATATAAATATACATATATATATGCCCACATATACATATATATGTGTAAGGATACAGGTATATATATATATAAATAAATAGATATATAATAATAGTAAATAAATAAATATATATGAAATTATGTATGATGATGATGATAATAAGGTTAGAGCAATTCATAATATCCTACTTGTTGAAAGTATAGAAACCACATTTAATTGTACACTTCTTGTATCTCTTCAGCAGCTGAAAAAGATTTTGGTTTTTTTTAAATCATGCATGAATTTAGTAGATAATTTGAAAAAATTTAACCCAGTGGAGGAGTAGATTGGATAAAAATTATAAAATGAAACTTGCAATTTTTTTCTTTTTATGAAGAAGAGAAAACAAACACTTCATACCAAACTGTTTATTAGGAGAGATGAAATATTTACTAGAAATGTTGAATAGCATTTCTTGACTCTCTGACTAGCATTTCTACCAAAGACACTAGAATTCCTCATTCATTCTCATGACAAAATATTTAATTGCACATTGTGAACTTCATATTTTACTATTTACCAACACAGACCATTATTATTCTTGGATTCTGCTGCTTTTCTTCCATAAAATTTGGTTTGGTTTTTTACCAAGAAAGGACACCAGAGACAACGAACCACACTAATTCGGATTTATTTTTTATCTTTTACTTGATTAAGTCATTAAACTACAGCCCATGCTGTCAAACAGTGGTGAGAGACAAAGACCCACCACCATATATACATACATACATACATATATATGTGTGTGTGTGTGTGTCTGTGTGTGTATATATGACTGGCTTCTTTCAGTTTCTATCTACTGAACCCTCTCACAAAGCTTTGTTTGACCCAAGGCTATAGACACTTGCCCAAGGTGCCATGCAGTGGCACTGAACACAGAACTATGTAGTTAGGAAGCAAACATTTTACCTCACAGCCATGCCTATTGACCTAGAAAATAATTGTTTTTTTTTTCTGATTTTGGACAATAAGGAAATGTGGGATGTGGCAGTTGCAGGACGTCCAGACATTGGATCGTCTCCAAGAATTTCCCTTCACCTCCTAAATTCAGCTGCTCACATTTGCCCTATTGGTAAAGCTGGAACATCATCCCCTACAAATCAGCATGAGTGTCCTTGGGGCTAAAACCTTTTTCTACATGTTCTTGATAACATCACGATGCCAAATTTTGTCCATTTCCAAGAGAGGATGCAACTAGTTAATTTTGAAGTCTTCTTTGAACAGAAAGACACGATGCAGTTATCACGCTGCTTTAGCATCACTCCTTCATCATCATCCTATGAACTTTTCCTCAACCCTCGTACCAGTAATCTATTCAGAAAACTATACATAACATGAGTGTGTATATATGTTAATATAAATACACACACATGCAAAGTCTTGGTCTGTTGCTCTTTCTCCTCTGAAGTTCAATAACATTAACTTCAAGTTTTAAATAGTTTAAAATTTTTAATATATTATTCTTCTAATTGTTTGTTAAGGTTGGTTTCTCTTTTTTTTTTTTCTTATCATATTTTATTCTTATTGATACTTGATCATATCAATCAATAAATTACAATTTCCAACTGTCAAACAACTGAATTACCCCCTATTCCTGTATTTTACAAAGCTTTTTTTTTTTTGTTTTTGTGAAACACATTTACGTTTTCACAAGTCTATCATTCATCATCATCATCATCATCATCATCGTTTAACGTCCGCTTTCCATGCTAGCATGGGTTGGACGATTTGACTGAGGACTGGTGAAACCGGATGGCAACACCAGGCTCCAGTCTGATTTGGCAGAGTTTCTACAGCTGGATGCCCTTCCTAACGCCAACCACTCAGAGAGTGTAGTGGGTGCTTTTACGTGTCACCCGCACGAAAACGGCCACGCTCGAAATGGTGTCTTTTATGTGCCACCCGCACAAGCCAGTCATTGAGAAACCAATATTTTTAAGCAACCAACTAATTATAAAAGATGTTTAATTATTGATGTCCTTTAAATGAGTTTAATTTCCAGTCCCATCAATTCATTCAGTGTCTTCAAAAGTAACATGTGTGGTGGGTGGGGTGCAGTAAAATGGTTGGATACAACAATGCAACTCACTGCAGAATGTAGAAGCAAGATCAATTCTAGAGAATGTTAGATTAGTAAATGTTCATGTTTCTTTGCTTTGAAATATATTTCCAAATGAATGTAATTTCCATCCTTACAGTACAACCATTGCAATGTGTTGAACATCCAGGGGGATTAACAGCTTCCCCGTGGAGTTTTGCTCTGTCAGCTCTCCAGTGTATGATGTTCAGGTCATTTAATCATATACAAACATATATACATACATGTATACATACACATATTTATATACATAGGTATGCCTAGAGTACAAAAGAATCATGCCAATCATGCACAAGAATCTGGTACAGAGTTTAGCATTTCAAAATATTTATGGCTCAATTTTATTTACTTAGAGAACATCTTAAACTTTCTCACCACTGCAACAGATGAAGCTTGAGAGGATCTAATGCCAAGTAATTAAACACTCATATAATTAATCAAATAATTAATTTTATATTGACTGCCTGTGCACACACACACAAACACACAAACACACACAAGGTAAAAAGGAGAGAGTGAGAGTGATCAAGGCTGCAGCCCAGGAGTCAGTTCCTATGGTCCATCATGACATGACAGAATGTGCCACAGGATCGTTAGCTCTGTGGAAGCATGTCACATCTACAGTTAAAGGGAGCTAATTGTTATCTTGAGGAGTTGAGTGACAGCGTTCTGCTTGATTGGAACTAATTTCGTCTGAGACCCACAAAACAACAATAAAATCAACAGAATTAGAAAGAAAAAAAGGGAAGCGAAATTCAATGTTATATAGTCAGCCAAGTATATTTTTTTTAATATTTAAATCACTGTTAATTAAGTTTATTTAAATATGTAAATTATTGAGTATAGTGTTTCTCGAAATATTTAAATCATTGCTAATTAGGATTATTTAAATATTCAAATCATTGCTTATTGTGTTTATTTCTACTATTGATAATTGCGTTTATTTAAATATTTGAATTATAGCTAATTGTGTTTATTTAAATATTTCAATTTTTGCTAGCTGTATTTATTTTAATATTCTAAGATTGAAAATATCATAAGTTGAAATCTTAAAGCAAAAAATATTCTTTCAACTCTTTAGTAAATCCTTTCTTTAATCAGCCAAACTAAAGAATGAAGCAACTGCTATTTCATGACAAAGTGTTTACGCTTCCAATTGATATTCTGCTGTAAAATGTGTTGCAATTGTTCGTGCAATTTTCTAAACTTACAAAACCATCCATTCTATTCAAACAAAGTAAAAAAAAAAAAAAAATACAAGTAATTTTGTTCTTTGTTTTGTTTTTTTTTAACAACCTCAGCTGACACAATTATTTCTAGAGAGATGGCATTCAGAGAGTGCATAGATGTTTTGTAATCTATATTATCCATTATAGCTTTAAGCTAAGATGCAAATTATAACAAATACAAGTAAGGAAGATCAGGAGAATTCATTGAAATTGGACATGATTCAGGCAAATGCAATAAAACAGAAGGAAACAAAAAAAAAATGAATGTATTCTAAGAACATGAAGAAGGTAGGCCATGGAATCTTGTAACAAAGGGAAGAGCTTATATCAAAATGACATGTTGAAATTTAGCAAAGCAACTTGGAGGAAAATGAGAGTTTTCCAATTATTCTTTAATAAAAGAGATAGAAAAAATTCATAAGGTTTCCATGAAGTGAGAAAATGGAAATTGGTAAAACTGCAAGGCATTTTTATAGACTCTTTTGTGAAGCAAGAGTATTTTTTTTTTTGTATGAAACAATATGACGCTGTTTGGAAATTCAATTAAAGAAATATCGTCTTTACTTTTTTTTTTTCCTTTTTATCCTTTATTTAGAATGGTTAAGTATTCTTTGTTAAAATCTTGTGTTCCACTGTTTTCTTCACAGTATAATCATCTCGCTACTCCGATATTTAGAGAAATGTCGAATAGAAAAATATTAATTTAGATTTATAATTTGTATACTTATGTTATGTTCCTCTGGGACAGGAAACCATCAAGACATTGAAAACTCGTCAACTCTTAGTTTCTTTTTAAATCAGAAGAATCATTGAAAAGAATGAGTCTAGAGAATTGTTCAACTGAGGTTTGTCTTAATAAAAATTCTATATTTGTTCATGAAACACAAGGATCAAATTCAGGAACAAATATTTCATGACAAACATGAAAGAGAGATTTGTCTCAAATATTTTACTGGAGAATAACTAAAGCAATCGAACAGAGAATAAAGCTAAAAATATACACAGTTGATTCCATATGAAACAATGATGTTAATATTTACATAGGAGTGTCTATGATTGGATATCAGATAATTTGGTGGGGTAACTGGATGGTCAGTATGTTTGGCTGGCCAGCTTCTTTCATCTCAATACCAACAGGACTTTAGCAATGAGCCCCGAGGAAGTGGAAAGAAAGAGAGCATCAAGCAGGTAAGGATTAGGGGGTTAAATGTCAATTGAACCCTTCCAAATAAGAAATTGATGATGATGATATATATATGATGCATACACACACACACACACACACACACACTCACTCACACATCTATGAGTTCATTATCTATGAGTTCATTATCTTCTTCTAAAATGGTAGGGTGCCATTTGTTGGAATGTGGCTGTTATTTCTAAAATGTGCAACAACACAAAAGAGAACGGGATGTAGCACTACCCCCACCTTCTCTTTTACTTGTATCAATGTTTGTTTTCTGTTCAGGTAACATGATAAAAGAAAAACAAAAAGAAAAGTAAGAATTCTTTAGAATTGACCGATTCCTCCCCAGTGTCTACTTTACTAGATTCACACTCAGAATGGTAAGGTCAGTGAACCAATTACCAAATATTCAGTTTTATCTGCGACCCTACTCCTCCCCCAACCAAACGCCTTCCCCTCCCAGAACCAAATCGTTAATATCTGCCATGTCTGCTGACAGACAAGCAGACATTACAAAGTTTGACCAAGCAGACAAAACAATGCCTATTGCAGTGTATGATCTCTTGAACTTTGTACCATAACTATTATTTTATCTATTTGGCCATTACAAACTGTTTGTGAAGAAATGGTCTTTTCTCTTGTGACATAATTTGAAATACTGCCAATGATAGAGACAGTTCTTCTTGTGTCAATATTAATGATGAAGGAGCTGTATTGACATCAATATGCAAGACCATGGTGGAAGACTGATCTAATTTCCTGCATTCACAGAAAACCAGTCGTAAACTCTTCTCTAGCAAGTAGGAACTCCAACGCCACACACACACACACACAGTTCTTGACAAATGCACCATTATGAATGATTTATCCTTATTTTTTACTGTCAGCATTAAGATGTAGTGAACTCGTTTTAGCATGTTAAACAGTTCGTGTTTGCTTATATAACCAGCCAAAATGGTTTCTCCACACACCATTACAACCATTGACACTTGCACTGCTGTCGTCTTTATTTCAATGAGAAATGTAAAGTAAAAATAATGTTTTAAAAATATTACCAATCTCACACAACATCCACAAAGAATTTTCATTAATTTCTATCAAAGATTTTTCGAGGAGAAATGCAGATTAAATCCAATGCCTCTCTGTTGTATAATATCAGGGATATCAAAGAAATAATAATAATAATAATAATAATAATAATATGGTGGTGGTGGTGGTGGTAATAGAAATGATTGAAAAACAGATGCCAATACAATTAAAACATATTTCATTGTATCGATTAATACTAATGATTTTAAAGAAAAAAGGAAAAGAATAGTAAAATTAGAAGGATCTGTTCTGAGAGCATTTTATAGTTTGTCATATTCTTTGAAATATTAGAGTGATTAGAAGCAATTAGTTGAGATTCGTTTTTAAATATTAACCAATACGATTTTATCAATTCATCTTATTGTGTGTCTAATTCCTATAAACTGTAAGAATAGAACCGTCCATTCCAGACACAAGATTGGATAATTTTTATGGTTTTATGTGATCCACTTAATGATTATTACAGCTCTTTGATTCTCCGTGAAGAGGATGATTCTAATGAATTTAGAGGTAAGGCAAAGAAAAACCATAGGTAAGGCAATTAGTGAGAGGAGACTAACACATTTTTGAGATAATCAGCTGGAGGATGGTGCAATGGTAGAATGGTATCAGATGTGGTTTGAAATAATTAGGGGCTGATTGCTTACAAGAGTAGAAATAGATCAGAAAGTAATATGGAAGCAAGACAAATGGTAATGCTAATGATGGAATTGGTGAATGTGATATTCTTCATGATGATGGCAGTGGTGGTGGTTGATTGGTGTAGATCATGATGATAGCAGTGATGATTGTTAAGGTGGTGCATATAATGGCACTGAAGGTGACATTGATGATAATGAGATGACAGTGATATTGTTAGAGATATAATGGCCAGTGTCGTGTCAGGTTAAGTTTATCTCTATTAACATGCACCACTTCTCATTCTGAACCTGGACATTGAATTGGTAACCACCTTACATGGTTTTAATCAATGTGTAAAACATATTCAACCCTACAATATTAATTAGTGAAACAATTACATCATATCCCTCAGAAACATTTACTTCTTAATTTACTGTTAAAACTTTCGCCAAATAAAAACAAAAACATCCGGAAATGATTCTGTAATCAAACAGAAATGAATAAAAGTGATTAGAGTCCTCTCCCCTGCATTGGAAAATTATTCACTTGCTTCAAAATGAATGGTAACATGGTTAGCACTATCTGGCAGATACAGAATTATGTGTCTTACAGAAATTTAACAATCAATTTCTTTCATTATTCAAGAATTGTCTGACACCATTTGCCATATTTGTTACCTGTATTGGTTAGAAAATTCCAATCTTATTAACTGAGCCTGGGATATCATTCAAAACTTGATGAACTGATTCCGTATATTGATCTCTCCCAATATATTTGTATCAATCTCTGCTTAGTTTCCATCAGTTAACATATTCTGTTGATCCTTAACAATCCCAGAAGTATTATTGCAATATCAGGATATAAATTTAATATCATGTGCTTTATTATTTCTTCTATATTTGATACCAAACTGAAACTGATGTTTCTTAAGGCATTGTTATTACTGATTATATTTGTCTTCCATCAAAGTCGATGACCCATGAAGATTTCCTCAATGACGGATTGTTTATTAACTCAAAAGTTTGCAGCTTGAAGCTTCATAAAGAGGACCTCTACTTACCGAATATACTTTCTAATCCTTTTTAATGCTTATAACCATTCTTTCTCAGCAGTTCTGTATGAAGCTAGAATATATGAAAGTAATTTTATAGGTTTACACCATATCATACGAAGGCATCTACTTAAGTTATTGCTTAACACAAGGGTCAACGTACTTGCTTTCAAAGGAAAGAAATATGGTAATTTTCTTCATGAGAGTCCAAAAGCTCTACTATTTTTCGTTTCTTTCCATCTTCATCAATTATTACATACAAGTTCTTAATATCTCATTAAAGATTTGACTAATTTCTGTTTTTCATAGGCAACAGTCTCTGAACCTGCTAGAAATAGTTGCCAAATTTCCTCAAATCATACTTTATCATCTTAAATAATGAAGGACATATGAAACAAAACAGTTTGAAATATAAAAGAAAAGACAAAGATGGTTGTGGATGGAACACCTCTATGTCTTGGTTGAGTCGATCCGTGTTGACCCAGGGATAAATAAAACCAATAAAAGCAACAACAACAACAACTTTTACTGTTTCCTCTGTTTCCAGTTATCAGACTCCAACCGTACAAAAGTGCTACCATCTTTCTCAAAGAAATAACTGACCTTTGTACTTTGCATTAAATAACTGAAGGAAGGGCAGAGCTTAAGGCCTTTTCCATGGAATTGGCAACTAGTATGAAGTTATCCTCAGACAAAAGAGGTGAACCAGTAACTTGCAGAATATAATCAACTAAATGTACCTGAGAATCAAAGAGTTGAGGGTGTTAAACCAAAAACTATTTCAAGTCAATATGAACACTTCCTCCAACAGATTTCTTCCACATGGGTATTAGAACTTCAGTGTTCAATATCTAGAACATTATTCCACTATAATCTTTTTGACTTTTCGGTTTTATTGCCACAAAGAAATATGTCCAAATTTCCCAAGATATAACACAAGATACATCAATCATTAATTATTTACAGAACAAAATAAATTAATTAAGTTCCTGGACATAACAATGTATTAGACATTCACTATACTATCTACTACCCCACCCCACCAAAACACACACACACAGAAACCTCATTCTGTTTCCCTTTTCTTCTCTGCTATCAGTACTTTTCGAATTTCTGGAGAATTTATGGAAATTAGAAATAAATATTATTATAAGAAGTTGTTTGCATAGAACAGAGATAATAAAGTTGATGTTTAGTAGCTAGGTCAATGCCATGAATGGCAGACAACCAAGCAGCAGAACTGCCATCTCAGGCGAACGAAATCTTCCATCATTTACCAATGCCGAAGTGCTGCTGAAATATTAGCATGAGAGACCAATGCCGAAGTGCTGCTGAAATATTAGCATGAGAGACCAATGCCGAAGTGCTGCTGAAATATTAGCATGAGAGAAAGTGGTTGTTACTTGTCTATTTTCATATTAACAAACTTTCAAACTGACAGAAACTCTTCTATAGAACTCTGCTTAAAATTCAAATGACAAAGTCAGTGATATAATATACTTAATGCATGCTGCTTCCATATCATTGTCTGTGATACAATACTGGCTGTTGTCTTTTCAATCTGCTGTAAATTAAATGCTAAACTAAACTACCAACTGACAGACTCATTAGTTAAGTTTGTGCTAACATATTTAGTAATTGAATCATTAAGAAACTAACAAGAACTGAATGCATGGCAGAATATAACCTGTTATTAATGAATGACTAATATTGGGCAGAGATTTTGCAGTAAATGTAAGAGACAACTCAGAAGATATTTCAGTCTTATTTTGATCTTATCAGCTATGAATATATTTTTCCATAGATCCTAAAGCAATGAATGGGAAAATGTAGTTAAGACATAAGAGGGTAGGATTGTTTGGAAATTAAATAAATCAAAAAAAGCCTAAAAGATATAAATGAAGGGGGAAAAAAATGATGCTAACTGATGGTTGGTATTAGTTTAATTTTTCTAAGCATGACAAACAGTTACAGATACTTTTAAGTCTTATTCTGACCTAAGCGTGAAAGCATCATAAGCGTAATGACGCATACTGAAGTAGCAGTGAATAAATCACAATACACACACACACACACACACACATGCATGTGTATATGTATGTGTGTGTGTGTGTGTGTGCTTGAGGAGACCTATTGAGTCAAGTACAACAAAACTAAAGTCAAATGGAAATTGTGGTTGTGATCCTTATGCCAGTGGCAAGTAAAATGCACCATCCGAACGTGGGTGAAGCCAGCGCCACCTTGACTGGCTTCTGTGCAGGTGACACATAAAAAGCACCAAATGATTGCAGCCGTTGCCAGCCTCCTCTGGCCCCTATGCCAGTGGCACGTAAGAATCACCCACTACATTCTCGGAGTGGTTGGCATTAGGAAGGGCATCCAACTGTAGAAACACTGCCAGATCAGACTGGAACCTGGTGCAACCCCCGCAGCTTACTAGTTCTCAGTTGAATCGTCCAACCCATGCCAGCATGGAAAACGGACGTTATACAATGATGATGATGATGATATATATATATATATATATATATATATATATAAATAATATATGCCATATTGTAAAGTAATGGATTGTACGGGTTACTGAAGAAAAATTGAGATTGTTTAGAAATGACATAATTTGAAGACATCATTCACACAAAGACCAATC
The DNA here is from genome assembly GCF_046866305.1 of Octopus bimaculoides. NCBI lineage: Eukaryota > Metazoa > Mollusca > Cephalopoda > Octopoda > Octopodidae > Octopus > Octopus bimaculoides. Next base: position 758,036 of record NC_142943.1, read on the forward strand.
TTGAAACAGAGATGGAGGAATTGCAAAAGTAATTTCACATTGCTGGCATGTTTATCCTGAAATCTTTATTACTGTCTTATCGAAACTCTTGTGTAAAGATGTACAAATTTCAGTGGATATGTTAGCAAACATGGTTTATTTGACAATCTTACAAATAACAGAATTTGCTAAATATATATAATTTACTTTATAAGTATTTAAATAATACCATTCAGTTTCAAGGATGTTCATAAATTCACTAAACAGTGAAACAAATGATGAATAATAGATGACAGTTCTGTTGTTACAAGCAAAGCTGCTTGTTAGAAAATCTCAATAAGAAATGGGAGTAGTGACAACACTGAGAAGTAAGGTTTGTCACCATCTTAACATGGCTGCTCCATATGAACCAACGTTACTACCATTTTAACCCCAAGAGGATGAATCCTCTGGCTGGTTATCAATGCAATCTGCACCCATCATATATTGCAAGCAGGGGAGCAAACCTCTGTCACTAGAAGATGCTAGGGGTTCACTTTCCTGCTAGCAATATATGTTAAGTGCAGATTACATCATAAACAGTTAGTGGAGGCTTTCTCTTGGGGTTAAAAATTGTAGTAACCATGGATTTGTAATATGTATCTAAGAGGAGGGGAAGGACGAAAAAGAGAAGGAAGAGGAATGAGAGGAGAATGAAGCAGAGAGGAGTTGGAAAGGGAGGAAGAGAGTAGTGGTGGTGGTGGTGGTAGGGATTTTACTGAGCCTTTTCTTGTCTACAATAGTCCTGCTTAGACTGTTTTAATCTGTTTGATGAGCAAATTGTCCCCAGTTATGTTACTCCTAGATTTATATATGATCCCACATTCAATTTGATCTCAAAACCTTTATATTCAAAACAAACCAAAAATATCCTTCTCGTCCATTTTCAGTTTGCAAACAATGTTTCCCAATTCGAATTGATTCAGAGATTAAGTTCACAGCCAGGAATAAGACACCTGATGACAATCATCCTTAATTGAACTGATCTAAACATAGCACAGATAGAAATAATGTAAATATAGAGTCTGAACATGAGGTTAACACACTGGAAAATTATAATCTATGAATATTTTATATTTGGTGTTTATGCAGGGAATTGATTGTAATGAGTGTTGTGTTAATGTGCTGTTTCTCATGACAGATGTCCTCTTCAATCCGGAGAAACCAATCACATTTTTGATTTACAAAATATCTCGCCTTTAATTATAGCAGGCAATGAAACGCTCTCAATCTAAATTTATTCTCTCTAAAAATATCTTTGCTATATTTTATCTCAATAGAAATTCTATAAACGATAAAAGTTTTTAGCTGTTGCTGTTGTTGTTGTTGTTTTTATTTTTGTTGTTGTTGTCACTGCTGCTGCTGCTGCTGCTGCTGCTGCTGCTGCCGCTGTTGCTGTTGTTCTCTTGGCTATGTGGGGAGAAGATCTGAAAATGATTCACTTTCCCTGATAAGTCAGTCATGAAATGATGTAAGAAGCCAGCATTCTAAAACCATTCTCTGTATAATCAAAATCAGGAAAAAATTCTTTGAAACAGTAATCGTTGTTGAATTATTATTATTATAGCCATGTTTTTAATGGAGGCTCGCATAGAACTTCTTATGAAATATCAAATCAATATCAAATACTCATTAGGAAAAGGTATTGCTTAGGTGATTATAATATATTTCTTGAAATATATTCCATTCAGTGAAATGTTCTGACAGATTTATTTTGATAGGAAATTAAGTTTTTATTTTGTTTTACCATTATTTGATTTTTCAATAAATTCCTTGAGCGCAATGTCTTTAAAGATGATTCTTTCTTGAAAAGATTTCTACCTTCTAGTTTTGTCATTCCACAA